>NC_136011.1:15131461-15431461 GCF_048128805.1 Centroberyx gerrardi
GTGACCTTACCCATTAAAGGAAGAGGAAGCTGCATTTTAAATCCCTTCCTCCCCTGCCCTTGACTCACCCCAACCAATGTGAATGGTTCAGGCTGGGCAATGCGATGTAAAATGATGTGATGTGAAGTTGGCTCTACGTGTTTCTGCACAGCACCAGAAAAGCCCTGAAGGCGGCGAGGCAAGAAGCCAGAGAGGAAGTTCTCAGAAATGGAAAGCGGTTTGACCTTGTGTTTAAGGATTGAAGGCACCAGGGTTCAAGTCCGTTCCATATCACTGGTCAAAGAGATGTTTCAACTTCCATTTCAATGAGCTGGGAAACCATTTCTACCCGCACATCCAAGTCTTCTTTTCATAGTTTCAAGAAAGTGATCTTTCTTCCACATCAAGAACGCAGGTTTAATTTTCAAAGGTTCAGTAAAGAGGGCTTTTTTGTACGTGATGTGAGCCCCTTTAAATCGAGTAAACTGCAAAGACACTGGCCCCAACTCAGCAGGACATCCTTGTTGATTCACTGTTTGATGTTCTGTGTTCACCTCAAAGGGGGGCAGTGCTATGCCCGCGTTTAGAGATGACTGCAGAAGCAGGCGAGCGCCGAAGCTGTACAGTACTGAGTGTAAGAACAAAGGCATACAATGACACAGAGGAAGGAATAACAATGAGTGCTTTGCCGCAGTGTTGTGTGTTTCTGCCATGTACAAAGGCATCGAGTGTGGCACAGGGGTTGTGTGTGTATTAGGGATTATTATCAGAGCAGGGGGAGCATGTACTGTATATATCATTTCACTAATTACTGTTCCATGCTCTAATTACAATGCAGCAGGGACACACTCATCTCTCAGATCCTTGCTTATGTAAAATCTCTGTCTGGCTTCCGTTGTCAATCACAGAGAGAGAGTGAACGAGAGAGAGAGAGACAGAGAGAGAGAAGAAAGAGAGCTCCCTCCCTTCTTCTTCTCCCTGTGTTTCCTTTTGAAAATCCACTCTGCTCCCCATCCTCTCCATACAACTGCACCCTGTCACTCCTCTGTTTCGTCGTCTCTTGTCAGCTTGCCTTTACTCATTTCCACTCCCCTGCTTGCTTAAATCTCCCCATGTCTGTCTTCTTCACCACAGGAAAGCAATTCCAAAAATGAGACACACATATTTTAAATCTCAGGATAAGGCACTGTTAAAAGAACATCATAAAGAGTTGTTGTCCGTCAAAGTGGCAGTTACTTAGCTGATTTAGGAGACACGCGGCGAGGTTGAACTAATTTATGATCGCTGCAAAAAAGGATTCAATCAAGATGCAAAGTAGATGCAAAGTTTATGGTCCACTGCGGTTTATTTTAAGGGAGAAACTGTAAACTGGGCATCTAGCCTACTGCTCCTATTCTGATGAAACTGTGCTGAGCAAAGAAATAGCGAGAGATCTAGTCAAGGCTGCAGACGTTTGTCATAACTTAAACCCTGAAAGACCCCAGTGGTAGGCACAGAATTAAATTCTAATCACATCTTGGTAATCCCTAGTGTGCTCCTGCACAGACTAGCTCATGAGTGGAAGGCAAAAACTTACACTACATCTCACTATACAAATCTTGGCTAATAGCCTGTATGACTATGCTCATATCATCATGTTCCTCTAAAAGTTTCAATAGGAAAGAGACCTGGCAGAATTCGGAAATACTTTATATGGTTTGTTTTTCCCTACTTCAGTTCAAAATGGGGGAGATTTGTCACAAAGAACTATCCTGTACAATGAGGGCCAAAAAGACAATCCCCGGAAAATAACTGTAAGCCAATTTAGCACTCTGGTATGACTAGTCACATGACCCTCAGGCTCCCATTTTGAATGCTTTCAGCTGCCTTCAACGTGCACTGCATGCACCATTACAACTTCCCAAAAATTTTACATAAAAGCATTTCTCTCTCATTTTTCATCAAGAACAAAATTGGGCTCGCAATTATAGGTGAGTAAAGATTTATTTTGAATCATTTACTCTCATGTATATGTACTAAACTGTTAAAATGTGCATGTTACCTTAAAGCAATAACATACCACAATGGAATCTCAATATACCATCACATTGCGTATTGATGTATGAGATAACAGCTACAAGTACAGTAGTCAGCATAATTAGAATTTTCTGCATTAATTAAAGCCATTAATCTAGGTTAAGATGGTTTTCTAAGATCCATTTGAGACTATCATAGGGATCCTTTGGAATCACTATCTGTCTGACCCCTCACCTGACACCAGTTTGGGTGGCCCTACCAGATTCACAAGCTCCTGACAACATCGCACCCAGATCCAAATCCCTGCACCATGATACGATTGTGATTACTTTGTATCGGACCATGGTGGTGAAGAATGAGCTGAGCCACAAAGGAAAGCTCTGGATCTACCGGTCAATCTTCATTCCAACCTTCACCTTTAGTTATATGAGCTTTGGACAGACTGAGATCACTCACACAGGCAGACAAAGTGAGGTTTCTCCACAGGGTGGGCTCACTCTCCATGACAGGGTGAGGAGTTCAGCGATCCAGGAGGACTTCAATCTGAGTCAAGCCGCTGTTTCTCTGCATTGACAGGAGCGAATTGAGGTGGTTCGGGCACCTAGTACCCGGTTTGCAGTAAGAATGGATGGATGGATGGAAATACTCATGTAATGCATTATTTTTTGTTGTCATTTTATATTGTATCCTCAGATTGCTCATTTATTTTCAGAGCCTCTTCAAGATAAACCAAAACAGGTTCTGAGATCGGAGTGGAAACAGCAGGTCCATTAATTCTAATATATTGTTCTGCCATCATGTAATACTGCCTGAGGGCCTTACAAACAAACTCTTGTAGAGAGTTCATGTTTGTTTTCTGTCCGTCCATATTATGCTTGAGTATTTCAATAAATATTTTAATGAAAAAAACAACAACAACTTGTTTATTTTTCCCATTGTGGTACAGTATTTTTTTAAATTATACCCAAAAGTATCCCAACAAATACTTCGTTTGCATTGTGAATACCTGGTCCATTTTATGTCAAAATAACACATCAAACAGTTTTTACCCAATGGTACAACTATCATAATGCTTACCATATACTAGGCTATACTTCTCTGTAATTGACAGTCTCTCTGACACTATCTGGACTGTCCTGCTGCTGTAAAACCATCGATCTGCTATCAGATTAAAACAACTGCTAAGCAATTAATGGAAAATAGCAGCCTATTTACCCAGAATTAAGTCAGGCGTGGCTCTTTTCGAGCCAAAAGAGACCCAAGTGTCCAGGTAATGGCACAATATTTCACCATTATCAGGGAAGGCTGGTCCACAGAGGACAGGCAGGATGGTACTCCCCTTTTTTCTTTTTTTACCTTACAAAGCACGTTTGTCTTGACTACAGTAGACTGAATAACCATAATCACATTTGGACTATAGCCTACTATTTTATCCTGCATTTTACCAAGCCCTGTCCTCAACTTTTCCAGTCACGAAACAACCTCATTCAAGTGATTTGGTAATAGAAACGTTACCTGGTGTAGCATACTAGCTTACTTACATCAAAATGAGTCAGCCCTTTCAGCCCACGCCAAAAAGTCAGTTATTTTGAATTTATGAGTTTTCAGTGAGAGCGTGTCTGTCTTGCATGCTAAACGTTTCTCAGTCTTACCTGAGCTCTTCCTTGTGTTTGCTGTGCTGCTCTTCCAAAACAAAACCTTTTCCGACACCTAGCGAGGGAAAGACGACTTGCATGATGGGCTAGTAAATAGACATGGCCGCTAGAGGGCAGTATTGGTTTGTTGTTGTTTTTTTTACTTTTTATACCAGGAACTGAAATGCAGTAAAGGATGTAGGCTACTTGTAACAAGACACCCATATACACCTATGATGACAAAATGTGTGGGGGGTGATGGTAGCCTGAGGGTTTGAGGATAGGGAAGCAGGCTTTTCAAATGCTCAGATCAGCTGGGAACATGGGTGTGGAAAGGGAATGAGTAACGCTCTCCCTCCTTCAATAACTACTGCCGGGTTCCCCTGAGCAAGGCACTTCACCTCCAGCTGCTCCAGTGGAGCTGCTCAGTGAGCAACAGTAGGAGACTGCAGCTGTACTGGGCAGCTGCTGGATGTGCATGTGTGTAACTGTATGAATGGACAGGAGAGTGTTGGAAATGAGCATGCACGGGTAGTTGACTTTCTTTGAATAAGTAAAGGTGAAAAAATAGGCTATGTTTTACTGTTAACTTAGTATATTGACACAAGTTGTGATGCCCCCACCTAGATGTACATACTGTATGTATACACATACTTTTAAAGCACATTCAGTAGACCTATTCTGTAGCACTTCTATTTCTGAACTGCAAAGGTTTTGCTGATCTCTATATTCAAACTGGCTACTTTGCTCTCACCACTCCATTCAATATCCCCTTAACAAACAATCAAGTGAGCAAGAAAGAAACATAAACAAAACACTCTTTTGCCAAAATACAACCACTCACTCCCAGATTTCTTTATTAAATCTAAAAATAGCACATTGGGAACTATTATCAAAAGCATTATTACACCATCAAGTTTCCAGTAATCAGATCATTTAGGTGCTCTATACAATCATTCATTATTGCAGTGTATATTTCACATTACTACAGTATATGTTTGAATAGGTAGATGAGAACATTACATTTTCAAGTTTGTCTTTGTTTGTACTGTGACCAGGTTTGAGGGACATCTTAAGTGAGTATGGATTCACAGTTATTGTTCGTTATTCCTGGTCTCTTGGCACAGTTGACCACCTGCTCCTGCACTTTCCCCAACAGGAACCATTGACTGACTGCTGAAGTTGCTGGTGCACGTTATTGCATGTTTCGATCAGGTTTGATCTTTGAGTGTTTGCTCAACATCTCTCAATGTCCAGTTTCATGTATGTTAGGACATGTATTTCTAAACCTCCTGACTCCTAACATTACTCCCAATGTCATCCTTTTATAGTCTTGTGTAACATACCACACATGTAACCAGGGACATGGCAGAGGGTAAACTTTATCCTCCTTTCCTTTGGGTTAGGGTTAGTAGTAGTAGTTTACACACAATAATATATGTCTTCATGACATAAATTCATACTATACATTATGTTTTCAAGTATTTTCAGACTGATGAAGGTTAGGTCACATGGAACCTTTTCAAGGAACTAAAAGACATATGAATGCTGGTGTTTTTTTGATGGTTATTCAGCTTATGTTGATCACAGAAAAGAGTACATAATTAATAACTTGTTCACCTCTTGATTTACTGCTACAATATTGCATATGTAGCACCACTGCCCATCTGTTAACAGTTTTGGCAATCATTGTCAGTATACAGGGTTAGTGTGAATGGTAGGATGAATTTGGGAGAACAAATAAGGCAGTTCTTGAGAGAGGCAGTCAGAATATATACTAAGGTTGTGAGATGCTAAGAGCCAGTCAAAGGTTCAGGCTGCCTTCATTATTCAGTTGGAGATGGCTCTGCAACGGGCAACACTGCACTTCCAGCATGTTGCCATCTGACCAGTGCCGGGAAAGGCCAGACGTGTTAGCAGAAAATCTATATCTCTTTCAACCCGCGATGCACTTTCGCCTGTAAGTGTAACGTGTTGGTCAAGCTCATTTGTGTCCATGTTGCTATTCCCAGCACAGCTAATTCAACTTTGGTGCAGCATCTCGATGCAGTGAGTCTGAGGTTTTGGTCGTGTCAGTGGAGGATGCGGTGCAGGTATCTCTCTGGGTTGTTCTCTCCTCCTCTCCTCAGTCCTGGTCCCGCCCTGGCTGGTCTGTCAGAAGTCCCTGCAGGCCCCTGGCTCTCAGTGAGTGTCACCGTGGCCCCTCTTCCTCCTCCCGTTGCCCCTACCAAGGTGTGTCGGTGTGGCTCCGGGCTGCTGTGCGCTCCTGCCTCAGAATCGCTCTCCTCCCCTGGATCCTTCCCCTGGCTGCCGGGCGCACTCTCCCCGATCCTGAACAACAACAAAGACGCTTTTGTTGAAACACTGTGGGTATCAAGTGATTAAAAAGCCACTAGGTTCAGGCAGTTCTTTGACTGGAGGACCATGGGAAACTTGGATTGTTTGAAAGGATTTCACTTCACAAAGTTAATCTCAGCACTGTAATTGCATAACTTTTGAGAAGGTCTCCTGAATTTGCTCAGCTTACTCAGCAGGCACTCAAAGGTGTGCGTGCATGTGCATGCAGAAGTCTGATGCATGCCAGTGTGCATGTATCAGACACTGTGTATGAAATCACATCACATCGCCTCAGCAGTGTTTCTACCTGAGGTGGTTGAAGGCTCGGAGCCAGCGTGAGCCCAGAGCGTCTCTCCCTTCAGTCCTCAGCCCTCTCCGTCGGCTCCGGGCCCTCAGCCCTATCAGGGCCTGGGCCAGTTCGGCCTCGTCCCCGTGGCCCCACACCAGCTGGACCCTCTGCTCTGCGTCCTGGTCCCCCGCCGCCCTGAACAGCCTCTGGAGCTGCCACAGGTTCACCCCGCCGAAGATGTTCCCTGAGCCGGCCTTCCTGCTCCGCCGCTCAGCCAGCCGCCACAGCGAGGAAGGGCCCGCCACCATGGAGGCGGGAGGGGAGGCAGGCTCGCTGTCCATCCAGTCCGCCGGAGAAACACAGGATGGCATACACTGGCTCTACTGTGGAGAATGAATCAAGAAGAATTCAGAATCTGAGTTTTCAAAGTGAATGATGGAGACATGCGTAGGAATTTTGATTGAAAGACATATGTGACAAAATCTGAGACCAACAAAATGACATGGCAGATATACAGCAGAAGAGCATACACCACATCACAACACCTAGACAGCTGTGGTAGCTGAAAGACAAGGTGCTACAAAATGACTGACTGGGCTGCCAGTGAGCTGACAGTCTTCTGCTCTGATTCTTTAATCCTGCTTTAGTAACAAGGAGAGGAGCTGTGCTTCAAAGCCCATTACACTGCAGATGGTAACTTTATCTCTCTTTGGTTACCTATGGTTTTAAGTGGGACACTGACAGATAAGGCATTAGCTGAGTGACCAGGGTGATGCCTGCATGTTTCCAAGTTATGTGGGTCAGCAGCCTTTCCAGTGAAACTACTCTGTTTCAATTAAGCTTCATTCATCCGGCTCTGTTGAGCCCCCATAGGTGCAAATCTCTTCAACTGGTTTCAGTCCCAGAGTTATTTTCTTCCTCATTTACTATTTATATTGTCTCTATTATGTAGTCACATGTATCTTGTAGTCACACTCTTCTGTGCATAATCCTAACTTTAATTCATGAAGGGACATCCTGTAGGTTGTTCCAGGACAAAGGGGTATAGGGCTTTGCATAGGCTTTGTCACATCATCAGATGGGACAGTTGTTAGCAAACATTCATAGGCCTATTTCTCTGCAGTAGAAGTAACAATACAAACAATACAAACGGACACAATGTCCACTCTCCACTTTTTCCCTCCTACCCCTGCCATCAACAGTCTAGTGTGTATGCAGAAGAGACTGTAAATATAGGCTATAGGTCAATGATACTGGAGGGATCCCGAGTCCCTTCGGAAAAATAAATATAGCCTAATGCTGAAACAAATTTTAGAAGGATACTATACAAAATATCGCAGAGTTTTTCTGCGATATTTTGTATATCGCAAATCCATATTGGACTATGCTATTATAGTGATACCACAGGACATAAAATAGCATACAACGATGCCCTGTAAACTCACTATTGAGTAGCACAAACACACTGTAAGTCCCTATAGTAAAGGTTTATAGTGATGTTTCATTATAGGTAACAGCAGTAAATAGGAATCCCGTGAGAGTCATGTGAAAGATTAAAAATGTCTGCTTACCCGAAAAGGGACTGATATTTCCAGTGCACTTTTCTCCTACATCCCTCTCTGCGTTGTGCACATCGGTATTTCTGTTTGGAAACTGCAACTATGGCCGAAACGTAACGGGACAGCTGGGACTGTACTGGTCCGTTTGTCCACTCTGACCTGCAATCAATTTCTAACCTTGAGCCGACTGTCAGTCACACATCACTGCCGTAAATCGACCAATAACAATGGAGATATCTTGTTTTCCCTCCTATCGGGTTGGGCAGGGGCTTTTTCTCGACCAATCATAGGTTCGTAGAGGGGGTGGGGGGTGTTTGTCCCGCCCCCTGGCCACGTAGAGTATGTGCACTGAAATCCATTGACGTCAATGAGCTTGGCAGGAAAAAACGTCTGTCAATTATGAGAGAGAAGTAAGTCTGCGGGCATCCCTTATGTGCGCACCAACCTTAACATCACTTTGAAACACGCAGCAGGGTGACGCATGGTCATCATATCTATATCAGTAAATAGCCTGTTCCTCAGAAAAAATACTAATAGGCTATATATAATTCTAATATTCTCATAATAGCCTATTCTTCTACTACTGTGTCTGTGCCATGTCTATAGCTATAGTGTTGTTCTATAATTTATTCATGGAATTCTATAGGCCAAGTTCTTTTTCGTAGGCATATGGGATAGGCCTATGCTCACATTTGATATATGATACTGTGTTCATACTGTGTTATTTCAGTATTAGAAATTAAGTTAAATAAAGTTGCAGAAATTGTAGCCTACACGTTGAGGCTATAAGTCACCTAGGCTATTTATTCCTGATATAGCTGTAAAGCTAGCTATAAATAGAATACAATAGAACATAGATTGTAAGCAGCCTAATATTGGATTATGGCTCATAGTCATAGTCATATATTAGTCATTATGCATGTTGTGACATTTTGTGCCACAATAGGCTATATTAGGCTGTAGGTGTGTGTGTGTGCGTGTGTGTGTGTGTGTGTGTCTTTGGTCAATGGCCTATCAAACCCCTCTCTCTCTCTCTCTCGCTCTCTCTCTCTCTCACACACACACACACACACACACACACACATATTTCTTCATACTTCATACTTAACTTCTCTAAATAAATAGAAATAGAAATAAAGAAAAGAGAGAGAGACACTGAGGGGGAGGCGTTCCACACATCCCAAGGGGAACTACACTATGGGGAAATAGGCTACACCAGATTACCGCACTACACACACACACACACACACACACACACACACACACACACCATGGATGATTCCATCAGTCTAAAGGAGGAGCAGGCTTTGAATTTCAGGCCGCCC
Source organism: Centroberyx gerrardi (assembly GCF_048128805.1). Lineage (NCBI taxonomy): Eukaryota > Metazoa > Chordata > Actinopteri > Beryciformes > Berycidae > Centroberyx > Centroberyx gerrardi. The sequence continues at coordinate 15,140,601 of NC_136011.1, forward strand.
CTTCTCCATCTCCCTGCCCCCCGACACAGACGCTGCATTCAACAGAGGAAACGGAAAAGACGAAACATAGAAGAAGGTTTTTCATTTCAAAACCCCGGGGCTGTGGAAAGAACAGAGAGTTCCTTTTTATATCAAACTTCTCCCCTTTTCAGCCTCGCATTTAGCTCACAAATCCGACTTCCCCCCCTCTTTATTTCCACTTTTTTTTCTCCACCTTTTCCCAGCTGTTTGCAGCTGGCAGAAAGCACCCGCCCTGTTTGGGAGAAAGGGACCGAGAGTGATCGGAGGAGAGAGATGCCACCCCAACCTCCCCAACCTCCCCAACCTCCCCAGCCTCCCCAGCCGCAGGTGAGGAAGAACATCGTGAGGTTCCTCAAGAGCTTTCTGGGGATCATCCGGATCCTGCAGATCCTGTTCGGGGCCGGGCTGTGGGTCACCATCGCCGCCAACAAGTACGAAGGATCCATCCACTTCGTGCTGTTCGTCGCTGTCCTCTTCTGGCTGCTCACCCTCGCCCTGTTCTTCCTCACCCTCCTGGACAAGCAGGACCTGGTGCCGGTGCTGGGCGGGGACCGCTGGCTGCTCACGAACCTGGCGCACGACGTGGCCGCCGCCGCGCTCTACGTGCCGGCCATAGGGGTGATGATCTACAAGACGGACCGCAACTCCTACTGCAACCTGGAGCAGTACAAGCACCTCTGTCTGTACAAGGTCTACCTGGCCGCCGCCGTGTTCGCCTGCCTGGGCTGCCTGGCCTACCTCGTCTCGGCTATTTACGGGGGGTGCAGGAAGTGCCGGGGTGAGCAAACGGTGATGTGAGACTGAGCAGGAGATGGCGTGATGATGACAACAGGGATTGGGAGGGGTGGGGGAGGGGGGGGTGAAGGGTCCTTGAGGGGGTTCCAGGGGATCCCCAGCAAGATGAGGAATAGTTAACTTCACTGTAATTTAATTCACTAGATGTTATCCCCATTTGATAATGTATAAGAATGACTACCTTAATCATAGGTTTCACCCTCACCACTAATTGTCTTCCCATGTGCAATGTAGACAGTTACAGTTTCAATACGAAAGCAACAACAACAAGCTAAACTTTCCATTTGGGGGTCCCTGGGGCAAAATCAGATCAAATGATTGTGTCTTATTTGGGGGTCTTTGACATGAAAACATTTGATGGGGGGTTGACAGAGAAATGCAATGCTAAGGCAAGGCATGGTAACCCTTTTCTCTGTAAGGCGTGTAAGAGTTTGTCTCCTAGTTGTAGTTGTAAGCCCGTGCCTCAGACTTTTAAAAGTTGTTTTTTTGTTTGGTAATTTAATGTCATTCATCCCTCATGAAAAATCACTATAATAATAATATTGGGACTTCTAGTGGGTCTGCAGTACTCAATAGTAAGTTTACAGTGGCCTTACCGTACTTAAAGGTAGTTTTTATCACTATAGTATTCCTACAGGGACTTATAGTTTTGCTGTGATATCTGTTTACTATCCCTTTAGAATCTATCACAGGAGTACTATAGTTGTTTTTTGTAAGGGATTATTTTCATTAGCTTATGAAAGTATATATTTTTATGTGTTTACATGTTTTTGTACGACAGCAAGCTATAATACTGATCAATTATTGAAGTGTGATGGACTAGACACTCTTTTGACTAGCTTTGTTTTTGTTTTGTCTGAATCAAACATTCCAAAGCTTTTTTTTTATTTTTTTTTATTTTTATTTTTTTTTACACGTGTCCTGGCATGACAGTTTTATCAAGTGCCTTCTGTCAAAATGCTGTATGCTCAACAAGGTTGTGACAACGACAACCCAAAAATATGGATGTGATGGGTGCTATGGCAAGGAAATATGTATGTTGAACAAAATATTCCCTAAGTGTTCTTTATGTAAAAGCAAAGAGCAAACGCCTAAGAATAAAGATCAGTAAGTGAGAGCCAATGAGAGGTTTCTTTGGTTATGACTTGACTGGGATAAAGAAATGTTGCCTATAATGTTGCCTCAGTCTGCATAGAAGAGCTCAGATAAGCTGCTTGAGGACAGCATTTGTTAAAAAGTTTTGTTATTACTGTTATTTATTTGAGTGCTTTGTGTCAAATTTGTAGAAAGAGAGCTGTAGCCGTTGTCCAGATTGTGCTTTTGGTGGCTTTTGCAAATGAAACACAGATTTAGAGACAAAGAGACGGGAGCCCTCAGGAACTTCCTGTTGGGAGATAAAAGCCCCGGCCAATCAGAAGGGACAATTTATATGCCACTTGGACCACATGAAAGAGTTAGATCGGTAGACCTGTCTGTGTCTGTGTGCTGTAATGTCAGCCTCTAATAGAGAAGGAGAGAGCCACTCACACATGCACACACAGAGGAAATGTGTATGTATGTGTGTGTGATAGAGAGAATGTGTGCGTGTGTGTTGTGTAAGACTTGGTGTAATAGTCGGAAACAATGTGTATGTATGTGTTGTGTGTGTGTGAGAGAGAGAGAGAGAGTGTGCACTGTGAGTGTGTGTGTGTATATGTGGTGTGTATGGCTGAGTGTAACAGTCTGGGAAGAGGCTTGTTCTTACCGGAACAGTCTGTTGGGGGTCTGGAGGTGGGCTAATGTTCAGCCAATGAGATCGAAGCGAAGCAGGGAAAGATGATTCAATGTCTAGTCTATTCCAGAAAGCATGCAGTTCCTAAGAACACGCTGCAGACGAGATGATTAGACAGCAGCACCCAAAGCCACACTGTGACATGTCATTTTGGTTCCTTTCATACAGTCAGCAAGAAGCGTTACTATGGTATGCGTGTATGGCTGTGCAACCTCTCCCACAGACTTGGAGTTTACTGTGCACACTTGTTGTTGCTGGCAGGAACTTGTGTGTGGCGAAGAAGACAGTCCTTCTTTTTAAGCTGCAGATCAGCCACACATAAACACACTTTTCCTCTTTGGTCACCACTCTCTCCTATATGTGTGTAATCTGGGCTAGACAGAGTGTGACGAGTTGCTCTTTAAAAAACTTCATGTTTGAGCAGCAGCAGAATCAAAGTCAAAAATCAAATCAAAGACTAGACGTCAGATGAAAACCCTGTATCTCCAAAATGTCAACTTTTCAGGAACTAAGAAAAGCAGTCTTATTTTAGCTTGACCACAATGCAGTGTTGACTTTATCCTGTGGATTTTCCTCTGGTTTCATAAGACCAAGAGGCTGGAGAACTGGAGTTACATGGTTTTCACTGGACAAATAGATGTTAGGAGGATAAACAGCATCTTCAGCTTGCTACCAAGAATTTTACATAGACCTGCAAGGAAGTCTATAGTTACCTGATTCATACAGGTTTCCAGTCCAGTGCAAAGGCATATGTGCATCAGTAACTATCTACATTTCAGATGCTGAGATGGGGACAACATAGGAACAGAGTGTGACCATATAGAAAGGAACTTCATTACCTAATTTCCCCATGGAGATCATTAAAGTTTAATCTGAATTATAGAGTGCAGATGTGAGCCGTAGTATGAGTGGGTCAGGTGCGTAGAGACAGATCAGAGTGTGCAAGCAGGGAAACTCTGCACATGTGCAGCAAATGTACATAATTGTGTAAAATAGTCTAATTTGTATTTGGCTGTGGTGTTTTATTCCTTGTAAAGTGTGAAGAGGTATGCTGAAAGAATGGCCTGTATCCTCCTCTGGGTCAATATGCAAAGAAGAAAGGGAGCGGAGAGGATGTATGTGTGTGTGTGTGTGTGTGTGTGTGGAGGGCCAGGCGACGTGGTCCGTGAGACTAGCTGGGGGACCCACAGTAAAAGGAGTGGAAGGGCTAATGTTGAACAGCTGCAGCGCTGGGACATAAATCTAGCACTTCTGAGAGGAAAGGAGTCCCACCCCCCCACCCCTCACCCCCGCATATCCCCACCCACCCACTCTCTCCCCCCCGGACATTTCCACAGAAGTGTTGTCCTGTCCACGTGTCGGCGCCTGTGGAAAAACACTAGTTGTGTATACAGCCAAATGGAGACCGTACACAACAGCCCCGTGCGCAGCATAAACAAAGCAGTCAATCCGATGTTCATTTTGATATTGAAAGTAACTATGGTGAATCCTTTTTGTTTTGGAGTGACTCACAGCTGTAGTGTATGCTGACAATTAGGGCAAGAAAAGAATCATCCACATTTACCCTGAAGGCGAGTATAGCTTACCACTCAGAGAGGCTTCTCCTCATGAAATCATCCACAGTTTATTGATCTCATCTGCCTTCATTATACTTCTGTGTATGAGCCCAGTTTTTATGTTAGCAAATCTTTGTTGTTTTACACATCCATGTCCAAACAATGAATCACCGTGATAAACACAGGTAATAACATGAGTTTGGAATCCATCTTACCTGGAAACACCATTAGAAGGGTGTGGGCACCACAAGACTGAGGCTGTTTTTTTCCCCCTTTTTGCCAACTAGAGAGAGAGAGCGTAAAGGAAAGCCTGACAACTTGGTATAAGGGCACTTAAGCACATATAGAGCCAGGCGCTGCTCTGCAGTGCCAACTATGTAATATTTACTTTGGCTACTCAACCAAAGAGACATTTCCTGAATGTACTCTCCCACCCGTCTGCAAGAGACCAACCGTCCAACAGCCAGAACCTCTCCAAATGGTTTCTCTGGCCCTCCCTGAAAGAATAGCATCATACATATTGCTGCCATGGACTGATGTCAATTAGCTGAAGAACTGATATACAATTCTCTGCCAGAAAATCTGAAATTGAGTTCTGAAGTCCAAATGGATTACAATGACACCACTGTGAGTCATGGCTGTAATTAAATCACTGGTGACATTACCATAGGGACATGGCTAGAATGTAATCTGTCTCTATCAGTAAGAATTCAGAATATTTTGTGAAAAATGCATCTTTTTCTTCTTTTTTCTTAGCTTGCCTCCCTCACTCCTTCCCTCACTCCCATGTCCCCACAGGGAGGTCAGAGCACAGGGTGAGCTACGAAACAAGCTGCTGGTAGCGATCATGTGTCTTGCTCCAGTGTACTTCAGCAGGGCAGACGCTCGCCATCACACTTGACATCATTTAACCCAGGCCTTCTGGTTAAAAGACCTAATTCCCACCCTGTCCTGCTGCTCCAGATTTGATCATTATTACAATTGTATTATTATTAGAATTATTATTCATATTCTTAATGTTCTTTCCATTTATCCTCAACAACCACCTAATATGGATTCAGATGAATATATCAATACCCACTCTTTAAAACCATAACCAACATGTTTTACCATGCACAGCCCTGTTCTTTGGCTCAAAACATGGTCTCACACACACAGTTTGCTGAATCAGGTGCGTGTTTTTGCTTGGTAAGAACCCGCCCAGCAGCTCTTCAGGACTGGAAGTGCCCTGCATGCTTAAACCCACCCAAATACTGGGTGGGTAATTCCCAGTGGAAGTAGCCTGATCCACTTCCATTCCAAGTCTGTCTCCCTCTTTCTTTCTTCCTGCTGTGAAGACAGACTCTGCCCATTGCTCCTTTGGGTGGCTACACATGTACACACACATACATGAACACACACACACACACACACACACACACACACCAGAGCCCTGTTAACCACATTTTCATCAGAGACTGCTGAGATGCACATTCCACTGCAGAGAAAGAGGGAGAGAGAGAGGGGCTGGGAAAACAGATGGAGAGTGACAGAAAGAACAAGTGAATGAGCGACAGATAAAGAGAGAAGCCAAGATTGCCCTACAGACAGATCCCAGGAGGAAGTGATATCGCTGATGACATAATTTCCTCTCTGTTAGGCATGAATCAGTAGAGTGTTCAAGGCATGTAGGCCTGGTAGTTTGCCTCTCACATTGATCCATATATGGTCAGTTTATAGTTTCCTAACATGGTGTTTAAGACTGGGATTTAGGAGGGGGGGGGTATACTGATTCCACATCTGTTACAACAGCTTTTGCCCAGACTATAGTTGTGAATGGGCATAGTGTTCCTGTGTTGTGTGAGGGCAACGCAGCCAGTGGTAGGATGTGATGATAGCTATTTATAGCACCCTGAAAATACCACAGCTTCCTTCTCTCTGCCAGTCTCCAGCAGACGGTGAGAATGTGTTACAGAGTGAATGAGAATTCAAAGTCGGTCTGTTTAGCACACACCCTAAATCAGAGAGGGGACAGAAAGAGAAATTTAGAGGGAGCAAGAGAGAGGGAGAGAAAGAGAGAGAGAGAGAGAGAGAGAGAGAGAGAGAAAGAGAAAGAGAGAGAGAGAGAGAGAGAGAGAGAGAGAGGGAAGTTGGGTGTTTTGGTCACTGGGTGGATGCATTCACTCATTTCCCCTCTGCAGTTCCTGATTTTTGGTCATGTAGTCTGTAATGTTGGCAACACTTATGTCATTCACTATCTGTGAAAAACATAAACATAAAATATAATCTTAACAAAATGGAATTGCAAGTGACGGTTCATTTTCCCCATGTGCAAATTCCAGGGTGAGACACAACTCTCTCAAAGAGGAAAACTCTTTACCAGAGCTGCGTCTGCAGGGCGACGCATGAGGACACACACTGGGAAGTAAAACAAACATTCTCTCCAAACACGGATCACAGTGTGCCTGATAATGGCTCACAACTGCTCCCAGCAACACTTTCCCCCAGTTTTCACACACAGAAGCACATACACGCCTTACACTGCTCACTGCTCTTCTATAAAGAAAAATAGCAAATTCCAAACCATAATTTCCCCCTAATTGCAGCCATATTCCCTTAAAATATTCAGCTTTAAAAAATAACAAACCTTTCATGTGTCTGAGACCACAATAAAGGAAAAACCAGGTATTTGTGCACTCTTTAATATATTACAATTTTTACACTGCATTGTCAAAACAATACATAACAGTTTGGTAGCAACAGCAGTAAACAGTTAAACAAAGAATCAGAATGTCCTTCGAACAGAGAAAATGTAATGAGAAAAAAAACAGGCATCCAATGGTACTGAGTGACAGAAAATAAAGTTTCTGGTTGACTTCATGGCACTGCTTGATTAGAAAACTCATATATATATATATAAAGACAACAAACTATAGCTTATTTTTATATGTCTGCCTCGTCATAGATGTAAAATTTCACTGAGATCAACTGGTGCAGAGGGGAATGCTCCTTGCTCAAACTCAGCACTGTCGAAGACTGTAAATAATGAGTGAGTATCCCCACTAGGAGGCGCAGTATGGCTGCACAAAACATACACCTGACTGTTTCAAATTGAATCACATTAACTTAACAAAACTTTTTAAAGGTTTTTCTCGTATATTCAACACTTTAACACATCCAATGACAGGCATACTGTTCCTCTGTCCATCCCTGGGTCCTATTTGAAAACAACACTATGACAGAGACAGTGAATGTCCATAGAGAATGTGTTTCTTGCTATAGTTCAGTCATAAGTCTGTAATAAGGACAGGAATGTTACACAGAAATCAGAGGTAGGACGAATGTAATGATGGCAAATACAAGTTCCCCTGCTAGTGCTTCTAACCAGCAACTGAACATTATAAAGTGCTCTCCTAATGGCTTGATGCAGCTCGATCTCTATTTGCTACAGATGCTTAAGACAACAGAAGGACACATCCGTTTCAGAACAGCACAAGCTAGTCTGTCACCAGACCAACTAGTCAAATCTGAAACTGACACCTTGCATCTTAGACAGCAGCTAAACAGCAGAAATTCAGCAGCTGACCAAAGCCAAATACAAGGATTATACTATATCATGTGATTTTAGATGCAATAATTTAAACATTTAAGGCCCCAAACATTCTGTGTTTAGCCACAACATACGACAGCCACTACAATGCCAATAAATGTCAGATGTAGACAGTGGCGCAAATTATTATAAATGACTGTAAAATCTGCATACATACACCAGTGGTTCAGATGCTGGATAATACTAACTGGGTTGCGGGCAGTAGCTACTGTATATCTACATATTACAGTGCTGCGTATAATAAAACAGCTGCTGTCACACAATTTGGCCAAGATTTGGTGGTGGGTAATTACAGTTTAGATATGAATCCCTTACACAGTTGGAAGCAACACAAACTGCATAAGAGACTACATAGGTATTGATTAGGTGTCAAGTTGCATCAGCAGAATGCCCGGGGTTCTCACTGACGCCAGCTGAGGCTCATCTTGTCGTACTTTTTACCTTACCAGGCACTGACGAGGTTCATTTGCCATCCGTTTCCCCCTACACTTCACCAACTACCCTTGTCTCCATATCAGTCAATCAATCAATCAATCTCCATGCTCAATCTTTTTTTCGCTACATCTCATTAGTTCCTTCACACCCCTTTCATATTTACCATTTCTTTCCCTGCACCCTCAGTATCCTCTCTCTACATTCCATCATCTCATTAATAATAGTCCACAGCTGTGCCTGCTGAAGGCTCCAGGTAAGGCAGCATGCTGGGAGCAAGGCAGCATTTCGGCGCCGTCTTCTCCCTCTCCTCTTCTGCTCCTGTCCCTCTCTGGCTACCACCAGGTGAAGAAGGGTCTCCTGCTCTGGAAGCTCTGTGTGTAGGACTCGTTGGCCCTCTGAGGGGCCTTGGCTGTCTCCACAATGACCGGGGGCATCTGCACCAGCTGGAGGGGCGTCTTTGCGTCTTTCAGGGCTTGGCTCAGGTTCAGGATCTGAGAAACACATAGCAAATTAATAGAGACACACCTATCCACCTTCTGAAGATGCATAGAGAACAGTGGTGCCGTACTGTCCCGTCCAGAGTCAGAAATTAACGGGGGCTCAGGGGAAAAATGCCCTTGAAAGTTCAGAAAATGTCCATGAAATGAAAAAAAGAAGGGGTCAAAAAAAGCCCCAGATAATTAGGAGTACCCTTTTTTGCATTTCAGTTCATATTTATCTGTTGAGTTGTCTATTCACACATGAATGTGATAGGTGATTCCTGGGAGCCTATGACCGTGGCATTCTTTCCAGTGCATCTGGGTGAGAAAAATGAAGCGATTTTTCACCAGAAAAAAAATGGAATGCGCAGCCTGAAGCCGTAGCCATGTCAGCGTCACACAGTCAGCAGTAGGAGAAAATGCTGATCCCACGCAAATCTTAGTGTTACAAATTGAGTGTTTATTTGCCAATATGCAATGCAAATGTATTATTTTACCGTTCAATAAAACCACCCCCAAAAAAGACCAAAATGGCACTAAAAATCAGAACAAGGGGCCAAAAAATACCCTCTGAAATCTGAATTTGTTACCCTGGTCCCGTCCCCCCAGCATGTCCCACTCACCTGTCCTCGCATCACTGATATCTGCTTATGGAACTGTCCCCGGTCGAAGCCTGGGTCTTTCTGCAACACACCAACCACTTTTAAGACTTCACATCCCTCTCACACATTGTCCTCCTCTACTTGCTCTAATACGCTCCTAAAAAAAACTGTTCTCCTCAACCCTTATTTCTTTACTTAGTACTTCTCTCAGGACACATTATTACATTGTTACAATTAATGTCAGGATGCTGTGTCTCTGACCCTTGTACTCCATACTATTGGTCGCTTGTAATATTGGTGATCTAGGAATTTAAGCTTATTACTAGTGTTGCAAAATCTAATACTGAAAACCTTAATAACACTGGTGAAATAATCTTAATGTTCAATTTTGGTTTACATGTATTGCTGTGGCAGTGACCTGTGCTTCTGTTTGCTTTTGTGCCATTTCTTTAGGCCACTGTATACAAACAACATCTCACAGTTATAAGTACACATTAAAAGATAAAATGAGATAAGAAAATATATAACATAGTGTATAGAGTACTACTAAGTCACATGAAAACCATATACCACTCATATCCTCATACTTAAGATTCATTCATGTACTGACCTCTCTAATGCAATATCTCATGTTTACGATTAATAAAATGAAAGTTGGGAAAACAAACGAATGACATCCTGTTACGGCTCTGACAGAATATCCCTGTGGTTGTGAACTGACCTTAAAGAGCTCATACAGGTCTTCCTCCAGGTCTTTGATGAAGTTGGGGTCGTTGAGTTTGGGCAGCACCAGCTCTCTGATCTCCTGGGAGAAGGGAACCTTGGCTTGAGGCAGCCAAGCCCAGTAGAACGGATCTACAGGAGAGAGGAACGGAAAGACAGCATCTAGATGTAGTGAATTATTGATGCTGTATTTCACTAATCCCTATCAGCCGGTTTCAGAAAGCCAAATCTAAGACTTTTTAAGACCTTTTTAATGCTACATGGAATTGAATTTAACACCAATTTAAAAACTAAAATAAAGAAATAAAGCTAGCAAAACCAGACTGTTTCTGATTGAACATTGCTAATGAAAGTTGCGAAACTATAAATGGGCAGAGTAAGAAAAAGGACACCAGGAAATGAATTGTTAAGGGACATGAAATCCACTAACTTACTAAAGCAGAGAGGATGCATATTGTACTACTTACCCTGTTCTGGATTAATCTAGGAGTGGACATGCAGCGCAAAGAAACCTGTCATTACATGGTAAAACCTCTAATCACTGGATTTAAGACATTTTAATACTTTTTAAAGTCGTAAATTTAGATGATTTATTTTAAGACTTTTTCAGACATTTTAAGGAGCCACAGACGCCCTGAATCTATGGGGATGTGTGTATCTACTGTATGTGTGCCCAGTTGGGACGACTTACAGGCTCTCCAGGAGTCTGGGTGTTTGAGGGGGAAAGCCAGGCCATTGTCTATGGCTGCCAGTTTGATAATAGGATCCTTCACCACAACCCAGTCTGAATCCTGCACACACACACACACACACACACACACACACACACACACACACAAATGTGAAACTATAGACCAGGACTTTCTTCCAGCAAATGAGTCAACATTTACAACAACTTAAGTCCTGAAAATGTGAGACAAAGGAGCTGGATGAGCCAGTTAGTAGGGCTGCAAGATAATGACAAAATATTGCATTTTCTTCTTAATATTGCAATATGAACTGCAATGGATGTGTCATTTTAATTTATTTTTCAGTGCTTAAAAATGTTTGTGTGCAAGTTTTGTGGTGCTTTGGATTTGTTCATTTCAAATAATTAATAGGTCTTTTATTCTCTGTATCACCAAAATAAATAGTTTGGGAACCTGTCTGAAACACATTAAGAATGAGGAAAAAACTGTAGCCTTGCAATTTGGAAATAGCGATACTCATTATTGCAATTTCAATATACTGTATTTGCAATTAATGTGTAGCTCTTCCAGCATGGCACCGGATTTAAATGAGTGTTCATGTGTTACTGATGTTTACTCACACGAAGCCCTCCAGTGTCCATTGGATAGTCATATTTTATCAGCCAGTTGTCATTTCCTCTGTCTGTAAACAGAAAATCCAACTTAGATTAAAACACTGTTCTAATGAGAGTCTCCTGTTACCATGGAATCCATCTGTATTCCTTACTACCAACCTGTGTTCCTGATGATGAAATCAAGGACCACCAGTCGCTCAAACTGCAGCCGTAACTGCCGGTTGGTATTCTCAGGGAGAGGCTCTGCTTCGAACCGTCTCAGCCAATGATCTGCATCCTTGTACCCTTCAACAAACAACTGAAACGACCCTACCTGCACCATGTGGGGAAGGAGAGAAAAAGTTATTAGACACATCAAGTGCACTGGGTTTCCCTGGACACATAATCCAAGCAGTCCCATCTTAATCTTAATCAACACAACACATATGACGTCATAACATATGACGCTGCAAGAGCTGCGTTTAGAAGTGGTTTTACCTTAGGAGGGAGGCCTATTCTGTGGAAGCGCTGCCCCACTTTGGGCACCTTCTCCAGGGCGAGCCTCTTCCCCCGAGACTTCACCCTGTCTATGGCATTATAGTTGAACGTTTCACTGGCCAGGTAGACCACCTACAGATGAGAAGGAAGAAGAAGAAAGGTTGGATTAGGATAGATAGAGCGAAGAGGAAAGGGACACACATGAAAAATCCATTAAAAAAAACAAGGACTCAGTAGGGATTTTGATCAAATGAGGTGCAATAAGTTCTCCAAACAACTTCCTTGTCTTGAACATGCTTGAGCGCCCCTACCTTGGTTTTGGGGACTATGTTGAGCTCTAGTTTCTGATCCACCAGGCTTGCTCCCGCCTCTGACAGGTAGCCCTGGTTGAGGACCAGACAGTCACGCCCAAAGCAGCAGGGACAGCACAGTTTCTGGAGCCATTTGGTCCACTTCGGGTTCAGCTGGCCATAGGGCTCCTCATTCTTGGGCTTAAACACACCAATTATCTTCTGCAAAAAAGAAACCCACTGATGGAATAAGATTTACAATCATCTCACTAAACACTAGTTTCAAGATGTGGATTTAAGGGGGAGAAGTACTCAGCCACCATTTTAGATATGTCTGTATTATGTAATTCCTCTATTCTCCGCCTGAACCTATGATGGCACTATAAACCTATTAAAAGTCTTGGCTGATAACTGAGTCTCTATAATGTAAGCAGGGCATTCCAGGAAGTCACAGCACCACTCATGCCCCATCCTCAACTCTTCCATCAAAGGAGATGATTCATGGGCAAAGCAGACGCCTGCTGCAACTAACAAAGTGGAATTGGAATGGTTTTGCAACTTATTTATGTCAATTAGATTATCTTAAACATCCTCACATGATCAACTGTGTAGTAGTCTATTCTAGGGCCGAGACTGGGGCCGGTCTTTATGTCTGCTTGGCTAGCGTGCTAGCGTAAAGTTGCATCTTGTGCTTTTTAATAGCTGTATAATTAACATGACAGGGTATATACTGTTGCCATTGAGTGTGTTGAGCTGACAGGAATTCAGCTGGTGAGAATATGCCACTTGAGGTGATCATCTTCAGAGCTTGAACATCTCAATTAGCCTGAATATTCTTATCAATTTATATGCTCACAGAGCGGGAACCAAGGTTAAGCAATTTTCTTCAAATAACAGGGTCACATCTAACCACCGAAATAGCCAAGACACATGACTTCTCCTACGTTGCGCCATCTTTTCTGACCCACGCAGACACACTGAAAAGGAAATTGGTTTCCAAGTGGTGAGGCTTTCTCAACAGGTCTGTGGGAGATCTCACAGCTACGTGTGCAATGCAGATTATGTCTGTATATCCCTCTCCTATGGGCTGCCTTTGTGAGTAAGTCGTCCGCTGCAGTAGTACCATCATGGTGTCTACCACGTTAAAAAGGGTTTGGGCTTGAAGCAGTGTCAAGAGAACCAGCATCCAGTCCACCAAAGTCATGGGGCAGAACTGCAAACTATCTTTTGTGCGAGGTCACATTCATTCATTAAGGATGATAATGCCATCATCTGTTTGGATCAAGGTAACTGCCTTTAGGAGACCTGTCAGTGTGAGCAACAACATTTGTTAAGATGATGACAAGCACATTGTAGGCAGAAAACAGGGTGGTAACTGCACTGTCAGGAGGGCTAAAACAGCTGAGTGAGGTGTCAGCAACAGCAGGTTGCTTAGGGCAAGCCTTGCCAAAACAGTGGAGTTAAGTAGACGCATTACATCATGCTACAAGTCAACCCATCCTTTATCACAAAGAAACATGTCTAGCTTCTGGACACTGTCTCACCCCTTGAGAGTCTTTGACAAAGTAGCTGCCACTTGATCCCTGGTAAATTCTCTCTGGGAAGATTTCCTCCTCGATGGCTTGCTCTGCCTTCTTCACGATTTCCCTGAACTCCGGGTCATCGGGGAAGTCGTTCCTGTGATGCTCCCGGGGAGAAGTCCCTCTGCTCCGATCCAACAGCGGCTGTCTTTCCCGACCGCGGCCGGGGCTGCCGGCCGACACTCGGACCACTGAACCCGGGGTAGCGGTCGCCCCAAAGCCGCCGCGCGGGCTGGAGGCGTCGCTCTGGCAGTAGTTACAGTCTATTGAGTCCTGCAGAGGAGAGACGAGCGGGCTTGTTTCGTCCATGCCCGGACCGGTTGGGAAGCAATGCTAGAGGCCAGTGGGCAGAGATGGAAGCCAGCATGCAGGACTCTGATCTCATCTCATACAAACAAGATAGTCATGATCTTCCGCATGCACACCCCGCCCACTTATAATGCTGAGCAGCTATTGGTCAATCTGCTACCTTGCCTCCACGATGAACCTCCTTCTCTTGAGGAGCTGATGGATGAGGAGAGCAGCGCTGGGTAAGGGTCAGTTATAGGCTGTAGGGTCACCTAGGCTAAAGTCAGTTTGTTTCAGTGAAAAATCCCTACATGAACTGAAACATCAGTCTAGAATAGATCCTATCACTATAATATCCCTATAGGGACATACAATTTTGCTGTGATATTTATGTAATATCCCTCAAAAAATGATTGTAGGATTACTACAGTTCTTTTTATTTAGGAATATTACTTTGTTGCCTTTAAGTTACTTTTTTTTTATTAGAAACAATACAGAACAAAAGACAAACAAGATTAAGAGCACATATGACTTAATACATACAGAGGTATTTGTAACCTAAGAAAAGAAAATACATTTATCAAACATGTTAACAGTGCATACTGGTTTTTGCCTTGAAGCTATTATTTGGCTTCCTGGAAGGCCGAAGGCATCATGTCTGGCAGACCGCCTCTCAACCTGGACCTGGCTGGGGTCAACACTTTATATAAACCCCAGTTTATAACACATTCATAATACTTATGCAATATTTAACAACAGATAGAAGGTACGTTCACAAAAACTAAGTCAATCCCTAGTAGTATGTCATCTTGCATTAACTGTTCACTTAGGCTAATAGCATAGGCTACTTAGAACAGACTGTCAAGTTATTGGATGAAATGTGTGTCCCCTTGTCAACTTTTGCCATTTTCTTTTCTGAAAAGACACATGCCTTGAAATGAGACATAAATTATAATATATAAATACAAAATTATAAAATATTCTATTAATGTGATAGATATATAGATAGATAGATAGATAGATAGATAGATAGATAGATAGATAGATAAATGACTGACAAGTAGGCTACTGGTTTCTATTTATTGTCCTCCAGTGTCTCTACTTTATCGCCATTGGTTTCCATATTGCTCACCCATCATGACTACTGTTCAAACTAATGAACAAGAGGAATAAGTATCAAACAAATGAACAGCCTACACATTGAGTAAGTCAATAAAGTGCAATGTATGAAGGTCAGGGAACTGTCCCCGTCGCTGACGCCCACCACTGCCATTGGTCGAGAAATACAAAAAACACACTTTAACGGAATCTCATTGGATGTGAAAACCAGGAAGTGATGGAGCAACCAATCCACGGGATAAAAGTCCTCGCCGGTTTGACAGCAACGAGCTGAGCTGCAGCCTTGCCTCCTGTTGTAGTGGAGAGTGCCATTCACAGCTTCCAACACTGATAATTGTTCAACTGATTCTTCTCAATTTAAACGAAAGACCCTGACAGATTTCCACCGATGGCTGCCTACAAATTAGTTCTGATTCGCCACGGAGAGAGCAACTGGAACCAGGAGAATCGGTTCTGCGGCTGGTTCGATGCTGATTTGAGTGAAACGGGGGAACGGGAGGCGAAGAGAGGCGGACAGGCCCTGAGAGGTACGTGATGAGCACTTTATTTTTTCTTTTACCATCGAGTGTAACATCTCGGAATTAATTCAACTCCTCAACGGTGCGTAAGATTGCATAACCGCCTTTGCCAGTGCCAGTCAGTCACGGACGAACCGTATGTGAGAAGCAGCGCCGACTCTGGTCCGCCTTTAGCTCTGCACGTGACTACATTCATCACACCGCCTGCATTCACTGTGTTGACCAATCAGCGGCCTGAGTACAAAACGTCATGAATTTCTGGAGGGTGTGCTAACGTGCAGAACTGGAGGTGGTGCTTTGATGTGGACTGCACTGGTAGAGCAGTGCTGTATGCACAACAGGAAATTTCTCATAGAGGAATTTCTCAAAGAGGGTCTAGGGTCTTTTCTCGGTTTCTTGACTCCAGACCTTAACCCCTTAGTTTAAAAGTGAAAGGAAAAATACACCCTAAAACACTTAACATTGTTTTAAAAACAGCTATTGGGATGTACCTTGCATTTCTGGGTCTATTTTCTTCTTTGGTGGTGTATTTTTCTCATTCCTGTGAATAGGCCTAACTGGCTAAATGTAGATGAGGTGACGTTGAGGTATTTCCAGCGCAGCTACCAATGGAGTTTCAGGGCACATTTGTTTTCAGCTATCTAAAACATCAATGGTAAACATCAGGTGTTGGTGTCAGTCTCTCAGAATCAAAGAGCAAGGGTTTCTTTCCAGACTCAGATGTTCAACAATCATACAGGCAGAGACACCAATTTCTCCACCAACAGTAGCCTCAGTAGACCACAATGCAATGCAGCTATAAGCTATAATGTTGGGTTCCTAGTATCGCATGCAGCTCTTGCTTTTTCTCAACTAGAAAACAAGGCAGACTGAGGGAAAGTGGGTCCACCAGAAAGTAAATTACAACACTTCATCACAAAATACCTCCTGGAATCCATTGGACCTCACAGATTGATGATCTAAAACAGTGTAACAGTATGCGGGTGGAATTTTCCTTTAAAAACTGTACTCAGAATATGCATTGACTTAAACACCAGCTCTTTGTGGTCTCTGAACCCCGCAGATGCCGGCTATGAGTTTGACATATGCTACACCTCGGTGCTGAAGCGGGCCACCCGGACCCTGTGGCTGGTCCTGGACAGCATTGACCAGATGTGGGTGCCGGTGCACCGGACCTGGCGGCTCAACGAGCGTCATTACGGCGGCCTGACCGGGCTGAACAAGTCAGAGACAGCTGCCAAGCACGGAGAGGCCCAGGTGAAGATCTGGAGGCGCTCCTTTGACACCCCTCCTCCCACCATGGACCCAGACCATGACTTCTACTCCATCATCAGCAAGGTAAGACATCAGCTCTGCTTAAATGAGGTCTGTACACATAACCAAGAGGCTTGGCACTGAACACGTTGCCTGTGATTGCGTACAAATTCAGCAATCTGATCAACTCTCCCCCCCCCAGGCATAACAAACAGAAGGTGTGATTAGAACTGAGCGCTGCAGTTGGGCAATTTACCAAGTTTGTCATCATGGGAATGAGTGTTGCAACAGCAGACATTTATTATGGTCTTGAGTGTTCTGAGTTATGAGATTTAAGGTAATGTGTCTATGTCCTTGTCTGCAGCACATTCAGCAAGACCATACATTTATTTCACACAGGGTGCAAATGAAACCTGACAGCTATACTGCACAGTGTACACTGATAAATGTGGTACTTTTTTTATTTTGTAGCATAAGCCCTAATGCTATTCTGTTCTACTGCGCCCAAGGTGAGTTAATATATGACTGACAACAGCTAGGTATTTTGGTTAAAGTTCAAAGTTTAGTCAAGATGGGAACAAACTGATCAAAAGTCCCTCTGCATAGACATAGCTGTTCAAGAGTTGAGACATACAGTAGTGACCCTAGACTGGCTGTCAAAGCTAAGTTGATTAGTTGTAGAATTTTGTTAATGAGCAAAACAGAAAGCAGCTGATTATTTGATGTGTGCAGAATGAAAGCAAGGCAAAGGCAAGGAAAACTTTATTTATATAGCACATGTCAAACACAAGGAAAATTCAGTGTGCTTCATATAAAACACAAAAATTACATATTTTGTCAGGTAAAATGACATCAACTCATAAAATGACATTAAAAAGAAAGTAGACAAAGCTATCACCACAGTGCTTTTAAAGAGTTACAGTTTTACTCATTGGGGCTCTAGGACTCCTACTCAGATTTAGTCTGAGTCACACTGGGACTCGCACTCACTCAAACTAAATCTCACATTTGGACATCACTTTAATCGTATTCAGAATAGGACACAAACTCCCAACTCACACTTATGCCCTCTCTATTCCCAAGTAAGTATATGGTGAGCTTCTGAGGAACGAGCTTGAAGAGAAAGCGATACAGCATGTCTTTGCTGTCTCCATTCTGGTCTGTATTTATTTCATATGCTAAGACTGCTCTCTCTGTAGGATCGTCGCTATGCGGACTTGACTGAGGACCAGCTTCCCTCCTGTGAGAGCCTGAAAGACACCATCGCGCGGGCGCTGCCCTTCTGGAATGAGGAGATCGCCCCTCAGATCAAGCAGGGGAAGAGGGTGCTCATCGCTGCCCATGGGAACAGTCTGAGGGGCATCGTGAAGCACCTGGAGGGTGGGTGGCGCTTCGAATTTAAATACAGAGCTTAATTGAGTTCTTGTAGGTGTTGCTTCTCATCACTGACTTAGTGCTGCTCTTAGTCACCTTAAAGCCTCAATCCAGAACTCATTTGGCCCTACAAATTCACAGTTTTTGGAGATCTTGATTTGTGTTTTTTGGACAAAATGCAAAATACAGGTCTGTTTTACTTAAATGTTTTACTGTCATTACCAATGCAAATAAAACCTTTTAGGGAGGGCCAATGGAGAATTTTGCTTTTGTTTTTTGTTTCTTTTAAGGCAAGGGGGCAGTGGAGTGTTTCCTAAAATAGTCCAAGGAAGGGTTATTTATTATTTGTGGAATATTGATATTTTGACATTGTTAGAGTTTTAGAAAGTGCAGGCACATAAATGAATATCTATTTGCTCTGTCTTGGAGCATTTGGTACAGCCAGTCAAAGATCATGAAGATTGATCATCTCCTATCTTGTCAGCCCATGCAGCTTCATGTAGATCCACCAGATCTACATGAAGCTGCATGGGCTATACACAATATAAAAGTATAGGCTACTTTTGTGGCATAGGATTTGGCCTGAAGGTGATAACTGTAGGTGATAACTGAGGGAAATGTAAGACATCAGGCTTCTCTTGCTCACATTCCCCACGCAATAATCCAGAGCCTGTTTCCATGAATGCAGTTGTGTCCTCCAACAGTTGTGCCGATCCAACGATAACAAGTCTCTCTAATGGAACGTAACAAGCTGCAAATTCTCTTACTGACCTGTATAAACTGCTCTATTTGTATGTGCTGCCACCTGCAGGTATGTCAGAGGAGGCCATCATGGAGTTGAACCTGCCCACAGGCATCCCCATCCTCTACGAGCTGGACAAGAACCTGAAGCCCGTGAAGCCCATGCAGTTCCTGGGAGACGAGGAGACGGTACGCAAAGCCATGGCGGCCGTGGCTGCACAGGGAAAGGCTAAGAAGTAGAGCAAGGGGAAGCCAAAGCCTCACTCTGCGTGCTACGGTGTAGGTTGTCCTCAACCACTGGTCTAGGATTAGTGTTTTTTCCTAAATCCTAATTTATTTGGGGCTGGTAATACATTGATGAGTATCGATTGGTGTCAAAGACAACCTCACTCTACTGGCACAGTGCAGGGACAATAGATGATGAGTGATGGGGATCGACCACTGCCAGGAGAACTACAGCTCTCAAGAGATTGTAAATGCTTTTTGCCAAAATGGCCCATTAATACTTAAACTGTTGAGAAGGAATCACTGAATTTATAAGTATAGTATTTGCTGATGAGACAGTTTTGCTTATCGGAGCTACTACTGAGTACATAGTCCTACTAATGGATTATTTGTGTTTTATTACAGATGAAGTATTTTTTTAATTTTATTTGTTTGATTGGACAACTAAGAGTAATGTAATATTGTAGTCTATTTTAAAGATTAATTTATTTGACTCAAAGGTCTACATTTAGATTTTGTATAATACATTTTTTTAACAGCTTGCCACAAAAGGGAGAACTACAAAGGGTGCATTAGTTATTTATCATCTCACTCTCCAAGGCATTTCATTGATGCATTCCGATTTATAACAGAATGTAATTTTGCGATCTCTTGAGACCTATAGCAACACAATCCCTTTCTCTTACGTCCTCTATCTATGACTGGTACTTGTGCTGTGTCCTTGTATGGTTTTGCTATCTGTGGTATGTCTGACATTCCATTTTCCTCTTCGTGTTTTGTCAAATAAGTCCATCTTTTTAATCGTACCAGAGACTCTGCATTGTGTAAGTGACAAACCCACAATTTGGAATATAATCTACCAGTTTCACATTACCATGGTGAAATGTGATTACTCAAGTTGTATGGTTTAAATTGAACCCATCATCTTTACTCTGTATGACCACACTGGCCTGCCTTTGTCTTTTGGTCTCATAGTATTTATGTGCCTCTAGTACCTTTTCCTACAGTAATGCCCACAGCTGGACCAACAACGCAGTAGGAATGGAGTCAGTGAGGAGTTTGTATGGAATTTCCCATCATGTCTTACATTGTTGCCAATTAATATTTTTAATAATTTCATGTGTTGGTTAAATGTACACTGAAACCTGTGGTGTAATAAATACACAATGATGTGCAAATCTGACGTGATCTCTGAATTCATTACTTTTATTTTACTGGTATTTTACTGGCTACTGCTTAATATGAGACAGGATAAAGAGTTATATTATAATAACCAGATACAAATATCATGGTTATTATTCTAACCCTAACCCTGGTAAATAAAAAGGTAAAGTATGACCTCCAGTCACGATCAATATATACCAATGTATATAACAATGTAAAAAACTTCCATCAGTTTGAAGATTTTTTTTTTTTTGTGCCATTTTTGGCCTGATGCTATCTCACTGTTACCTTAGCTGTCAGTACATTGTTGTTGTTCTTGAGACTAGCTAGAGAAGCAGCGTAATTCACCACTTTGCCCAAACTCCATTTGGAACAGAAGAACAAGGGTTGACTGGAGTCTTTAGACTCCTTGGGTAGATGGACCTGAAAATAGGTCCTCTCTCTCTGGAAAGCCAAATGGGACAAAAAATACTTATACAGTTGCACAAAAAATATAATCACAGAATAATACATATAGGTACATTGCATGTACTGTGTAAGATGCAATAATAATGACGATACAATAAGTTATGACATTTCATCTGAAATCCATGCTGGATAGGATTGTACCTGTGGCAGTCCCTTGTCTCCTGCTGCATGCAGTTTCAGTTTCATTAATGCTACCCTGGCTGCAGTTGCACTGTTCTTTGCTCCTCTGCGTCCTTTAACTGGGAGTCCTGCCTTTGACTCTGAGTAATCACAAGAGGGTAATAAAACCATAATCCAAATGTAAGAGGTGCTTTAAACCAGAGTATTTTGTTGAATGCTGCTCCCATGTGGACAAAAGAGGAATGGTAGGATACATTTTGACTTGAGCCACCTTGTCAAGCTACCAATTACAAGTTAACAAGTAAGTAAACAAAGTTGTAACTGACCCACAAAAAAATAAAAATAAAATAGTAATATACACCCCCTCTCTTTGAGGTCATTCTGTATGAAAGTCCACATGAGAATGGGGAGCACAGTCAAGGTCAACACACATTATGTTACCTTATACAAAGGTTAATCAAAGAGCCAAGCAGAAATGTTTTTCACACTGTGGGCATATGACTGGTAACAATTCTTTTCCCTTGCAGTCTTGAAATGAGCATGGATAACTTGTACTGCCACCCCAGGTCTGGAACTCCCTTTTCACTGGCACCTGGAAAAAAAGTAAAAGGAAATAAAGTATAAAAAGAGCACGGCCTGCATGTAATTAACAGCATGGAGGACAAATGTAGTTGTTCTGATCATGTAAAAGGAGGGCATGAAGCACATTTTATTGTGCTCAACAACCAGACTTACCTCTGGACATGAATGGGACTCTGTGCTTCTGTGCTCAAGGCTGTAAGAGACAAGATGTATGTATGTATGTTTCACATTTAATAAAGTATACTGACTAGTATTTAAAAAGCTGTGAAATGGCTAAGCGCCAGGTGATGCACAAATCTTACCAGAAAACACCACTGCAGAAATCACAAACAAATGGAAGGAAATCTAATAGAGGAATGGGAAGAATAAGTTCAATCAGGTCAATGTATAAAAAACAGGATTAACCAGCTGCAAAAAACAGAAAAACAGACACTTACCCTAACATTGTCCTACCCTGTCAACACTAAACTGGGATCAAGTATATTGTATTTAATTCTAGGTTGTAGTTAGTTAGTTAGTTAGTTAGCTAGTTATTACCTACTGCTATAATGGTGCTGATTCATATGGATCTGATCTGATGTAGACTTTCACTAAGACCAAGCAGACAAGCAGCTACATCAGCTAACGGGATAGCTAGAAGCCAAAGTATTTTTTCTAATGATTAAATGCAGAATAGAAGAAACATAAGTTGTGAAAATAACCTAAACTTGGGCGTCAGACCACGCTTCAAGCTATTTAGCTAGCTGGTAACCAGCTAAGGTAGCTAATAGTAGGTCAAAGGTCAGTGCCTGTGTATGTGCATGTTAATGTCAAGTCTTAACTTGTGGCCAAACAAACTATTAACTTGCCTTTAGTCATTTACTTAATACTTACTGAGCAAATTCAAGTAGCCTTTCTGAGCTGATTCACCAATTTCTAGAAAGCAAAATTTTCAGGTATCAGGAGCCAACTTCATATCAGCAGCTTAAGCAAATGACTCAATGCAATTTGTGAAATAACCATATTCCAAAAGAAGTCTACTGCCTCTCTCAGCCCATCGGTCAAAGGGGAATTCCACCAAAATTTAGGTTGTTCTGCAAAATTTTCCTAAAAATTCCAAAGATTTTATTTGTATCAACAAAATCTCCCAACTATCTCAAACAATGCTATTCCATGATGATAGGTTGCATTTTCCTTGGTCTTAGGAAGTCATGAACAAAAATGTAGTAACCAGATTAAAAAAAAAAAAAAAAAAAGCAATGGGAATATTGGGAAATTGGAAAATGTCTATTTCTGCGGAATCACAACAGCAAAGTGCATTTCGGCGGGAATATCCCTTTAAATGGGAATACTGGACTCCAGGATCCACAATGCAATTCGTTTCAACGTTAGCTGATGTGACTGCAGGCGGGAGAAGTTCATGTTCGTGAGATGATCTTAATTTTCTAGCTGGAAGTCCGTTATCAACGCTAATTGGGAGTAGTACCGGCCTGTCACATCCTCAAAATGAGAAAAACAACAGAAAATCAAGGAAACAGACAGTAAGAAAACTTCTAGAATCAGTTTGCTGTCCATTGCTAGGCTGCGGGCGCGTTAGCCAGCTAGCAAAACAGCGCACCATATTTCCTGGAACAACAACTGCTAATTCTGTAGCTAGTAAAGTTAACTAACGTTATAGTTACTGTCGCTAAAACCACCCTGTTTATTGGCGCGGTAATGTTAACTAATACCACTGCCATGTTGTTATTTGCTAAATGTGAAGCAAGTCATGACAGTGTATCATTATTGCTAAGCTAACATAACCTTGTTAGTTGCGTCGCTACAGCAGTGGCTAGCTAACTAGCTTTGCTAACGTTAATTGTACTAATAGTATTAACGTTTGTTGTTATTACACATTGATGATTTATGACCAAAAATAAAAAAGCGATTCGGCAGAAGATCAAATGTCAAATCTGAACATCAACGGCAGTTAACGCTGACGGATACTGCCCTAGACTCCAAAACATTTGTTCAGCAGAACACGCTTCCCTGTGTTGACACTTAGCATCCTCTGATTGGTAGCCAACTAGACTTGGATGAGCTGCTGTCTTCCTATCGTGCTGGCTAACGTTAGAGCTAGAACTGGGTGTGTCATAGCGCCGAAACACGCTGCTATTCTCTCTATTATTTGCCAAAGTGCAACACTTGTTTTGGCATCCGAATTAACTTGGAATTTGGAAAGAAATGACCAACCGACACTTTCTCGCTTTTTTGCAGAACAATCTCAGAATACTTCTCTCCAAGGAGTAAAGGTGGGTCAAAATGTCAGACGTTGCATCGACAGGCCGTATCGGTCAACAACAATAAGGCTGGGGATACAATATACAACTTTTTGGGCCAATTTGGCCATCGCGACTGATTTTTAGGATTGGACCATGTCCGCACTAGTCTGGGGGGATCGCAACGGACTGTCAGCATGGATGATCTTGTAATGTGTGAGGGTTAGGGGTTAAGATTTAATCTCACGACTCCTGATCCATTTGTGGCCATCGCGATTAAACATGTGTTTTCCGACTCAAATCTGGACATGTCTTAACATGCTCTGTAGTTCATATAATATGGGAAATATGGTAGATATGAGAAAATACTGTTCATCTTTCAGGTGGGAAGTACTACTTAGGAACTCAGGGTTTGGCGATGGACCAAATTTCTCATTAAATTATTGAATTTTTACATTAATGCCAAGGAAGTATCTGAAATACTTAAATCATGGTGTTTGATGTTTTAAAATGTTTGAATGTGTGAACAATTACTAAGTTGTTGAGTTATCAAGTTGTTTAGATGGTTTACCCCAATATGATGTGAATGCAGCATCAAATCTGCATCTGAGGCCAGCAATAGTCAATGAGTTGAGCACGAGAGGAAATAAAATGTAATAAGTGTGGGAAGAAAAATGCTCCAAATTCAACTCCTCATTAAATATGTGATACCCAAATCCAACTCATCAAGTGTGTGTGAGCTTGCAAGGTGGGGCTAAGAATCTGCAAATGCCATTTGCTAGATGTGTAATATCCAATCTTTTCTGTCTGTTCAGTTGTGTAGTGTGTCCTCAGCCTAAAATCTGGTCAAACCAATGGGTAGCCCTACATGGTTGCCACACAAAGAAGGCAATGGCAAACATATTTGTGCTACAGACAACAGGGCTACGCTCAACAATGACTGAGAATCAAACACAATTGACTACAATTTTAGGGACAGTTTTTCTATCTCCCAAATATCCCCTTACTAAGTGAGAGAATGACAATGCATCCAGAAGGCTACTGCAGATACAGGCTTACTTTGCATGTGTAATAAATTTGCACGTTATCATTGTCCACCTGAAGTCTTCTACTCTCCCAGCGGGCTGCACCTCATCACTATAGGCTGCATTGTTGTTGTGTGAGTAATTCATTGTGTTTAGGCAAATTGTATTTTACCAGCGGTCAATAAAGTCAGAGCTAAGTCACGGCTCTAAAGTAACATTTTTTTAATGGGTAGTAGGTAGTGCTGGTGCTCCCTACCTCAAAAACTTAGGAGTGCACCCCAAAACATTTAAGCACGTTTTATTTTATTTATTTATTTGATATTTTTTATTTATTTATTTTCAATTGAAAAATATGCAATGCTGTAAAATCATTACAGTTTTATATTCTAGATATATTGGATATCCACATCTGAAAATAGAACCAAACATCAATAATTATTATTTACATAGAATCCAAATGATAACATATAATAATAATAAAATACATCACTTTTACCATTAGCTTGAACAGTATTGATCATTGCTTTGCATTCACTTGTATCTTGAGGCCAAACCCAAACCATGTAAAACCTTGGAGGAAATCTTGACCACAAACTGTGCAGCAACATACATGGTTTGGTCTCATGTGATGCCTTCCTCCTTGAGCATATGCAAAACAGATACATGTGAAAAATATAAGCAACAATTTAGTAGTGAAACCTATACAAACGATAAAACTGTTTCTGCTTAGATAATGTAACCAGAAGTCCCTCGTCCCACGTGTCAGGTAGCAAGACGGAGACAAAGCGACACCTCACACCTCCATGGGACGAGCCACACCTACAGGCTTCATGGGCTCTGGCTGGCACATGCACATCTTGAAGGCACACCTTGTTAAACTTGTTCAACCCTGTTCACGGCACAAAAATTACAGGAACTGTTAGACTGTAATGCAGACATGTTTATTCTGTGTTCCAGTGAAGGATTCCCTCACCAGCGGTGCTCTCTGTCCCAGTCGGCCTCCTTTCTTCACGAGACTCCAATGAAGCCCTCTCAGGTTCCTAACCGGCTGTTGCACACACCACCCAGGAGAATGTTACCGCTGCAAAGCCCTGGATTGTGCCATAGGGGCAGACTGGGTCCTCTGCAGCACCCTCCTCAACCCCCAGGGCCAGTCTATTCATCGGGGATTGTTCCAAGCAGTCCAGCTAACATCAGTTCCCCAGTTAAGAGGCCCCAGCCCAGTCCTATGACTTATAAAGTCTTTCAGCCCTCATACCCCCGGTCCAGGAAGGATATAAGCAACTATTCCTCCTCGTCCTCCTCCATCAGGACTGATGCACTGGCCAAACCCAAAGTCACTTTACCCATCACGGGGAGGGAATATGAAATAACACAAAGACGGGGATCAAGCAAGGTATAGTTTTCCCTTTTATAATATTGTCATTACTTGAATTAAGTTTTCTTTGTGGTCTGTACCACCGTGAGTCTTGATGCTGAATTGTGGCTCTAAACATTTACTCTATTAGGTTCGATCCAGTGCTGTTGGAAACTCCATACATGCTGTCCAGCCCCACAGGCCCTCTGCACCTCTGTCCCTCACCCCAAGGACAGGTCAGGAAGGTCGCCCACTGCCCTTTTCTGACTCAGAGTCCTGGAGTCCTGGTAACAGCCAGTGGCGGCCATGGCGCTGCCAGTCCTCTCATTTTACCCAATCCCCTGACAGGAGTAGTGGTCCACGTTCACCCACCACGCGCAGCCCCGTGGCAGCTCGCCAGGTAAAGTGATTGATGTGTTTAATGATACATCCTGTTCATTTTGGGGTTTGGTAATGGATGTTAAGCTATTTGTCTCTTCATTACGCATGTGATAGCCCTCTGCAAGCCAAGCTAGACTTGGTGTCCTCAGCCTCTGGTTTGGTGTCCTCAGCCTTGGTAGTTGGATTCTGAGAATACAAT
Organism: Centroberyx gerrardi; assembly: GCF_048128805.1. Classification (NCBI taxonomy): domain Eukaryota; kingdom Metazoa; phylum Chordata; class Actinopteri; order Beryciformes; family Berycidae; genus Centroberyx; species Centroberyx gerrardi. Next base: position 15,167,274 of record NC_136011.1, read on the forward strand.
TGGCTGGTCACAAACCAACAAGTCTTACACAAGTTAAAAATCGTTTGTCAGATGTTCTGTAAACCAATTGACTGATTTGACTTCCAGCATAATAATGTATAGGCTAAATCTTTCAAAGAACTAGTTCTTCTACATTTTTGAAGTAACGAATGACCCAGACTCTGTCTGTGATGGGATGCATACTTGTGCTGTCATTTAATCACAGAAAGAAACCTGTTTCTCAAGGAGTCACTTCCTTTCTTTTTTCAGGACTATAAAGGAACACCTTCAGGTGAAAAGTTAATTCCAGGTAATATTATCGAAGTCTTTCCATAGTATTCTGATACATGTTGATCACACTCTAGGTTGTTGTTTTTTTGTTATTGGCCATTTACATATACATTTGTAAAGGTGCATTTTGTTGCTCTTAAAGGTCCCATATTCTCCACTTTCCAGTGTTTTATTTTATGTCTTGAGGTCCATTCAAAGCTATTTGTGTGGTGTCATGTACCAAAAACACTCACAATCCATTTTTACACGTTCATTTTCCAGCATCTCTCTGAGCCTTGCCAAGAACAGGCTGTTTCTGTTGCTGTGACTTTAAGGCCCATTAATATTAACGACCCCTCTGTTCTGATTGGCTAACCGTTTCAAGAGCGAAACGTGACACACCACAGAGCCGACAGCGAGAGGCAGGGAAAACCGCCCAACCACTTTGAAAAAAACACTTAACTATTATTTCTTACAAAAATGATAATGAGCGAACCTTTGTGATGCCGCAAAGTTACAGAAGTCCAAACGGCTCGTTTAGAGGCTTGTTTTTTTCTAATATGGATTGTGTGGATTTAGTTAGCTACCGTGCGTTTTGATACTTTCACGATGTTTAGATAGCGTATCCAACTCCTTTATAATCAAAGAGGCAAGGGGAATCCTGTTTGACATGATATGGGGCCTTTAAAATGATTTCAAAATATGAGCACAAAAAGTGGAAATATCACCGTAGGGCCCATTTGTTAATACACATTGGGGCTCATTCATAAAACTTACCGGCATGTTTAGCGTAATGGTAGGGGCAGATACCGTCACAGTAGGGTGTTTTCTCATTCATAAACGTGAAATACCGGGACGTTATTAGCGTTACCGCTTTCCCCGTACTTCCATCGCATTTATTCATTGACATATTGTGAAAGCGATTCATAAAAGTGCACCGTGCCACAAAAAATACCACCGGCTCTAATCAGACGGTATATTGTAGAAATGAATGTTAACTAATGAAAACAAATATTAAGTATTAAAAAAAATCAATAGATAAAGTTACATTGTGTCCCAGGGCATTAATTATCATTGGAAACATGAAAATATGTAATAAATATGACACACTGGCTTTGCAATTATTGATTACCGCTGTGATTGTAGTTTATAAAAGTCAGTTTCCATCTGATTTGATTCAGTTTATCATGATAAAAAAGAGTTTAAAGAAAGAACGCTGCATACTGCTGCCAATGCTGCCATATATTTATTTATCTTACAACGTTTTGATAGGTCTTCATCAGGTCGCAATTACCCCCTATGGTCAATTTATAATTTCAGTAAGCAATATCATAAACGTTTGGTTTGTCATGTCCAACATTGCAGCAGTAGGAGTGCATGAGGATGCCATGTCTGTGCTGCCTATTGCACTGACACACAGGTGTGGACAAGCTGTTGAATATGTAAAGCTTAATTAGCATGTTGGTTTTGATTGGCTGTATCCCGGCCTACAGCTGAGGACAACACAGCGGTAATGTGGCTCCGTCACGGTATTCACAGCTGTGGTAAATTTATGAATCGGGTAAAATTACCGGGTCACTTTTGCGCGCCGCTATTCTGTTACCGCAGAGTTTTATGAATGAGCCCCACTACCTCCTCACATTACCTCCAGTTCTATGAATCAGAGCATTCCTGAAATAAACACTGAATATTGATAAATGAAAAGTTATTGTTGATGTCACTTTCTCTCTGCAACAGAGGGCTTGAACTGCTCATCTCTGAAGAGGCACATGGAGTCTGAAGTTTGTGACAACACTGCCAAGAAACTGTGTCTCCAGGACTCAAGTTCTGGCCCAGCACAGACACCAAACTGCACTGCTGGCAACTCACTCGGCCTGTCATTGGTGTCTCCACCTTCATCAAACCATTCATCAGACTTGGAACTGTCACCCAAAACCACATATGGCCCTCTGCGCACAGAACAGGCATCTGGCAAGCCAGTATGGTTGACACATAAACCCACTCAGTCGTCATGCTCATCACTGGCACCCACGCCTTATTTGGCCAGTCAACCATCGTCCGGGGTAAAGCCAGCCTATATGAAGATCACCCAGAATCATATTGTGAGGCTGAAGGAGTTAAAGTCACCTTCAAAGCCAGTTGATGAAAATTTGAAGAAAGAGGGTGAGGAAAAGAAGAAAAGGGATAATGCAAGCTCTCTGTTATCCTCCTTAAAGCAGCTTATAGCAGGGCAAAGTGGGGTTCCCCACAAGGACACTGATAGCTCCCATAATACTCCATTGGGCAGCCACCAGACTGATCATATTCAGCATAATACCCCAGTCTTACATGTCAAGTCGCTGAGCAGGGATGATACCAAAGGAGAGACTAAGGTAGGGGAGAGCAGAGGCTCAGACAGTAGGACTCCCAAACCAGCACCAAAGCCAAACTCTGGTTCTCTGAGCTGTCACGTGATAGATCGGAACAGAACCACTCGACCACGAAGACCCACAATAATCCCCAATGACATAGATGACCTTTTCACCCCTGACCCACTGACTTATGTGATAAGCTCCAAACCAGCAAAGCCCAGCATAGAGGGGGGAGAGAAAAGGCCCCTCGCCTCACGCAAAAGTTGTTCGTCCAGTACAGTGAGCAGCTCTGGGACCCCTTCAGCTGGATCTCCTTGTCGCAAAACTCAGAACTCCACAATAACTCCTCCCCCCCCTGCACTGGATACCAAAATGTCTCCCTTTTCACCATTACTTCACCCAGAATTCCCCATCCCAACTGTAGTATTGGAGCGGGTGAAATTTGAAAACAGCCTTCCCTTCAAAGACACTGGACTCAAAAATAGCTCTCTCATCTCTTCTTCAGGCAGACAGCTCAGTGTTAAGATTGTTAAAACTGATGAGAGACCCAAATCATCTCTCAGCCCCAAGAATGTGAGACCATGCACTTTCGAGGCAGACACGGCTACCTCCGAACGCACTTCCGCATCCCGTTGTTCTCCCTCTACACCCGAGGGCAGTCAGAAAGATGAAGGGGGTGGAAAGCGGGTGGATGAAGAGGATCCTCTGGATGTGGAGCTGGACCTAGGCCTAAGCTTTGAGCTAGATTTGGATCTAACCCAGAGCTCCCAGAGCAGTGAGGACGAACAGCTGCTCTCCTTGCAGGAAATGATGGCACGCATGGCCAAGCCTCCAGACACACCAGAGAAGGGAGCCTTCTCCGAGCCCAGTACACCTGGGCATCCCAGCTGCCAGTCCAAACCTGTAAGCTACAGCCACCCAGGGTTTATCTTGTTATGTTATCACTTGTTATGTTATTGATGAATTAGGGATCCTGTAGAATAGAGTACCCATGTAACTGAAAATGAATGTGTCCTTTCCCATTCTCAGGCAACATATGCCGTTTGATGGACACTTTTATCTAAAGTGCCTTATAGTACCATGAGTGCATATATTTGTAGCATGGGTGGTCTGAATGGAAATCAAACCCCTAACCGTGACAGTATTAGTACCATGGTCAACTCACTGAGCTACAGGACCAATCAAAACTTGTATCGCTGTTTTGACCTCAAATGTTGTCTCTTGTGTTTTCTACAGCAGCCAGTGCAAGCCACAACAGAACCAGGCATCTACAAGAACAACCTGGATCAAATGCTGAAGGAAATAAACAGCAATAAGAGGTACGTTATTCAGAAAATTTCACTCCCATTGCAAATGCCTTTTAATCACTAGCTACAGTAACTACACATGGGGTGGTTGAACTTTGTGCATCTCCTTTTTGTCCATCAGATCTAAAGAGATTGAGACAAAATTTCTTACTGCCTGTGAAGAGGATCTGTTGAGAGTAGCTGAATACGAGGAGGCTGAGGAGAACCGGGAGGAGGCCATCACAACTGAACAACAGTAAGGAGACAGGCGTGCACATACAATCACACATTATACTTTGTCATTTGGACGCACTCCTTGCACATCGGTTATCTGTACATCTCTTTGTTTTATGAGCTGATGTTTGTTTTTGTTGTATCTTGTTTCCCAGGGAATTCCTGCAGCGTTACTCATTGATGTCCAGTGCAATCAGGGACTTGCATCCAGGAGAGGTCGTATTCAACCTGGAGAATTTTGGCCGGATCTTCAACCAGCGCATGCTGCAGCTCAGACAGTGCATGGTCAATCCACAGGAGACAGCACAGAAAACACTTCTCTGGTGAGCTGTGGTTATTTGTTTGTGGAGAGCATTTGTGCATATGCATGTGAAAGACCGGACAGCTGTTTATGCTGTGGTGAATTTGTGAGAAGTATACCAGATGTGTGAATTTGGCCTTCGTATGTTTGGCCAACCACTGGGAAATGAGCACGGTTTAAGAAGAGATTCACCTCCCCCTCACACAGCTGAATATAACGAGCAGTAACAGACACGCTTTTGCTCCAAAACAAACCGTGTAATTTTGTAGAATGGATTCCTCTTGTCATTGTCTAACTTCTTTTCTCCTGCCCTCCATCAGGTCAAGCCCTGCTCAACTGAGATTACATGTCATTATTGGCTTGTTCCAGGAAGCGTACGACTCCTCCCCCTGCCCACCTCAGGTTACCCATTTCCTATTCAAGGTAGGCCCCACACACCCCTGTAGCATGTTGTGTAGTTGTGTTTCTCCAAATGTCTAAAGCTGTGGTGGTAATTCTTTGTTGACCCTGTCAGATGATGTCAGTCCACACTGAGAGGATGATCACCGAACAGATACAGGAGGCCCTCTGTCACATCGCCTACGCTGCTGCTTGTCAGATAGGTCAGTGCCTGCGTTGTTTGACAAGCCTTTTTGTGTTTTGTTACTCACAGTGGTTAGCAGATGTGATGCAGTGTTTCCCCTATATGCACCTAGCAGTGGCATTACGCCGCTGCTGAATTATATTTTTTTTTACGAGGAGAGGGGAGAGGAGAGGGCTCCGTCTTATCTCTTTAGAAACTAACATTATATCATTTTGTGCTACGGACGCTTCATATCCAGGTCAATTCACACACCTGTGAGTAATAAAGCATATAAACGGGAAACTTTGCGCTTACCTGATAATGTCAGCACAATGATTATAACAACAAGCACCGGGTAGATGTCAACAATGAAGCAAGCAATGCTCGAGAACCGCGCGTGCCTGTACCGCTCGTGCCCGTAGTGCAGCTTTCTCGAGAACCGCATGTGCCGTACCGCTTGAGCCCCGCTGCTGCACAGAGCGCTGTCCGCTTGTTTATTCAAAGTTTAGTAATATTGAACGTGTCGTGTGTCCAAATTGCACCAAATCCGACACTGCACGTCCTTGGGTCCCCAGATAGAACCTCCTTGGTCCCCAGTCCCCAGACTTCACCAGTGAGACTAAACTGCGCTTGAACCGTAGAAGCAGTTTACGGCCTTCCATTGGTTGATTCTGCTGCCAATCAAACATGTCTGTGCTCCTATTGGCTAGTTTTACTGCCTCCGCCTCTGTTTTTTTCTCCTGTGTGTGCTCGTTCTTCTCTCTCGGGCAGTTTAACTGAGCGGGGCGCGTGCCTTTGTCCCGCTCAGCCAGTCAGAGCCCCGAAGCCCCACCCTGCTGTGATGTGACGGTGTTTATTATTAATATTGAACGTGTCGCGTGTCCAAATATGCACCAAATCCGACACTGCACATCCTTGGGTCCCCAGCAATACACCCGCCAAGTGTGAAGTCGATCGGACGAACGGTTCTCGAGATATGCGAAGGACACACATACACACACACACACACTCACTCACAGACAGAGATTCCTCGAATTAGTAGATAGATCAACACTGTTTGATAATACAAGTGTGGTGATGCAAGTTAATTCTGGAAAAAGGGACAGTTAAGAATGAATAATTGGAAGAATGAATGACAGCTAGCTAGCCGCTAGCTAACACCCAGTGGATGTAAATGGTCACCCAGTGGGTGATATGGGTCACACATAAACTAATAGCTTGTTTGTCAAATCACGTTTGAATTTTCAGATGAGTTTAAAAGACTGGCTGATCAAAAGAAGAAAGAATTAATAATTGACAATAAATGTCAATAATTGTTTTAAAGATTATACTTTTATTATGTTCAATAAAAGTGTATTTTCCTAAATCTTGAGACACCTCATATGTAAGCTAGACAGACATTTCCCCTGCTCATTACTGTGCACAAATGTACTGTATGTACTTAGGCCTCAAGAGCCCTTCTGGTGCCGGCAGACACATAGAAACCTCCTGGCAGGGCGCACTTTGCCCTTTTTTTTTTTTTTTTGTGCGCTCCCTCCGCTGCTACAACTCCATCCTAGGGGAAACACTGTGATGGATGTTTTTTCCTCTGTGTGTTTCCTCAGTGAAAAATGGAAGCCAGCAGTTTGAAGTGTGGGTGCCCAGTGTGGCAGATGTGACGCTGGTCCTGATGAATATGGGAGTTCCTTTTGTCACTCTATTCCCTTTTGAGAACCTTCAGCCTCCCTTCACAGAGGGAGATTTGCTGTAAGTAGCGTAGTTCTTGTTTATGGACTTCCTCATTCATTTCCTTTGAGAATTGTTGAGCTTTTCTGTTTTTCCTGATTTGAAAGCTCAAGTTGTGAGCTGAATTTCACCCAGTTGATTTTGTGTGTGTAGGGAGGACATTCATATCAGTAGTGAGAGTCCCTCCAGCAACAAGGAACAGAGCACTTTCCCTGAACACAACTGCAGCAACATCCTCAAGGTGAGACAAAATAGGAAATGGATGGTGTGTGTGTGTGTGTGTGTGTGTGAGAGAGAGAGAGAGAGAGAGAGAGAGAGAGAGCATCTTGAGGCATATCTGATCACTCACTGCTTGCTTGTCTCTCCTCTGTCCTTGTCTGCAGTACCTGTCTTACTGTATGGGCCTGTGTCCGCGGGCGTATAGCGACTACGAGCTGCTGCTGCTGCTGACTGTGGTAAGCAGGGTGGGCCTGGACGCGCGGCTCGCCCTCCAGCCCAACGTGGACCTCTGCTCTCTACAGTACAACATCATCAGCAACATCAGGGACTGGGACACCATGGTCAGTTCAACCACGTCTCTAGTTGCTACATACCAGGCATTACAGAGGGATAGCGAGAATATGACACATTATAACTTGTTTTTTTAACTCATAATGTCATTGATGGTTTGAAAGCTACAGTATAGTGATATTGTAACTGTTGCCTCCTGTTAATGTAATTTGTCTCTCCTCTAGCTGCCCAGAATCTGTCTGGCCCTTACTGATCTGACAGATGACCACCACAACATGTGCTGGCTGGTTCAACTGCTGCCTGACAACGCACGCGGAATGTAAGGCTCTCTTCCTCTCTCGTTTATTCTCATCTCTCTTTTACCATCCCTAGTTTGCCTATCTCCATTTTTCTCTCTTTGTAGATTTTATGGTATTATAATTATTGTATCATATAATCATTTATTTTTGGTGTTTGTATAGGCAACTGCGCCGGCATCTCGGTCTATCCATGATCTCTAAATTGTTGGATGGAAATTGCACTTACAGCCCTACTGGCAAAGAGTTTCAGGTAAGATATTAGAGTGTAACCTGCATTCAGGCAGTTTCTTCAGATCCCAGTAGCAACAGTTTGTACAGGTACCTCATAATGGTAAAGTTGTTTTGTTTTTGTGTTGAGGCCCTATGAAATGAGTCTCGCTGTGTAATAACTGTGTAAGTAACCTGTAACTCTGCCCCGTCCTGCTCTTTGTGGTGCTTCTCCTGGCCCAGCTCTCTGAACTGCGACCGTATCTGCCCCGCATGCGACCCTCCACCCTCCTCCGAGGCATGTTGAGCTCCTCCAGCAGGAAGCAGAAAGAGAAGGAAGAGGACTTGGCCACCCTAGACCAACAGGTCAGGATACAGTTAACTGCTTGGAACTTCAAAATGGCCCAATCTAGAGATTATTTTAGAGTTTTCTGTCTAGGTTTTTGGTATGTGTAAGTAAAAGAATCCTGAATTCACAAGATCATATTGTGAAGGTATTTAACTTGATCCGCTAATTTTCTGATGTGATAAGTTTATTGCGGTTTATCATGTGTTTCAGACATACTACCTCTGCTATAGTCTTCTGACCTTGGCAAATGAAGCATCCAATTTTCAGTTCTTCCCAGCTCATCAGAAGGTACAGTGTCCTAAATTCTTTCTCGTTTTTTCTGAACTCTAGTCTTGGAGCAGAGACCACTAAGTAATGTTCAGCTGATTTGGCATGGGGATTTTAAAATGTGTGAGGACAGTGATATCCTTTCCCTTGTGCAAGCTGCGTTAATCCATGTCCTCCTCTCCACCCTTGCCCTCTTTTCTGGCCCTCAGGAGCAGCTGCTGTTTCTGTGCTCTGAGCTGGAAACGCACATCAAGTGTGACATCAGAGAGAGCGAGAAGTGTCTCTACCGGAGCAAGGTGAGTGAATGGTGTATGTTAGGGCTGCAGCTAATGATTATTTTATCAATTAATCTGTCATTTATGTTGATTAATTTAAACAATTTACAATTAACATTTTTTACATGTGGAATACATCATTATGACAAAACTTTGAGCTTATTATAGGCAAAGTCCATGCCCAAATAAGATTAGGGTATTACAAGCCCTATATGCATTAGTGCTATTACGAGTTGCATCTAGGTTGCATTCCCATGTGTATCTACCCAACAAAACCCTTCACTATCAATAAATACAACTTTTTAAACAGTTTATCTGATAACAGAAAATATGCTATTATATTAAGTAGTATTGTTATGCCCCTTGGCTGTCAAATGCATCAACATGCAACTGGGATTTCTGTTCAGGTGTTTGTGCATGGCACTTACTACTGTGGTGTGCCATTTAAGTTTTGCACCGTACGAACAAAGCACTATATTAGGGTTTCAGTTTGCATTATTCCCATACTTTAAACACTGTTTTTTTTTGGAATTGCCACTGCCAAAACAAAATGACTTTGTCAATTACAAATATACAAAATTAATGACATTGACAAAAAGCCTTGTTTTCAAGACGCAGCCTGGGGTGATCAGTTCGGTTGGGATGCGTTCTCTAGATGCATTGTGGTATATTAGTTGCTCTGTTGAATAACATGAGTCCTCTCCCTCCAGGTGAAGGACCTAGTGGCCAGGATCTACACCAAGTGGCAGATGCTCCTTCAGAGGACCAGGCCTCTCCATGTACAGTAGTCAATCACTCTTTGCATCAATACTTTTGTTGTCATACCAGAATTTTTACAAGATGATTTGTCTACTAAAAGATAATGGCAGTAGTCTTGGAGTGGTCATAGACGTTTGATCAATTTGGCTAAAATAGGCTCAATTCAGGAGTCTTCCAATAAAGACCTAAGATTTGGTAATTCTGATTTGCAATACTGTATTTTCCCCCTGTAGGGTCAGCTGTATGATTACTGGCAACCTTTACATGAGGATACATTGAACAGCAGCCAAAGGGAGGAGGAGACAGAGATAGGTGATGATGGAGACGGTACTGTCCTAGAGGAGGACAGTACAGAGGCAACTATGGAGGAGGAAATCAAGGCAATTGAAGAAAATGATGTTGCCATGGATGGTGAGGAGGAGATGGAGGGGGAGGAGCAAGAGGAGGTTTGTATTACTCTGAAGAATGAAGGGGTGACAACGGACACACTGACGGAGAAGGATCAGGATGAGTGGGAGGAGGCCGACGAGGGGATGAAACAGACGGAAAAGCTAACGGAAAAGGAAGGAGACAATACAACTAATGAGACAGACGAGAAAACGGTAGTAGTAGAGCCGATGCTTGAGAAGCTGAACCTAGAGATGCCAGAGGTGGAGCCTCTGGGATGCTGGGAGTCAAAAGCGATCGATGTGCAAACTGAAGAGAGAGACCTAGAGTACACTGGAGTGGAGACCGAGAGCCCAAGAGAAAAGACTGGCGATCTGATCGACACGAGACAAACCTCCCGCCTGCAGTAGTGTGTGTGATTCAGTGTCATAGGGATTTTCTGTTTTCAGGGATTTAATAGCTATTGCCTTAACCTTAACCTCTATTTGCACTGTTTGCCTGTCCTTATAATATCCCCAACCCCCAACATCCTTTGTTTTTGCACAGTGTACAAAAAATCTTTTTTTTATTACCTTTCAGAAGAGATCAGAATGTTTGTTAAAGGCCGCGGCCTGATCTACGTTGTACTGGTTTAATGTAGAACTTGTTTGAAAATTGTTAAGATCCTATAAAAATTACTCTGAGCTACTGTGTTTTGTTCAGTTTGTCAGTTGTGTAATATGCCAAAAAGAGGGTGCATATGGTTTATCTACTGCAGTGAAGTGCCTACAACAACCTTAGGAGAAAGTTTGTACATCCTTGTCAAATGTTTTCAAGTTCTGTTCAGTAAAGTCTGTCCTGCATTTAGCAATAATTTATTTCTAATAATTTATCAGTCAACTTTTCCTGTAGCAAACTGATCTCAGCATCTCCTTTCAGCTATTCATCCACTCTTGTTGATCTAAAAAGCTGGCCTCGCACATGGTATGTTTAGTACATACATGTCAGCGTCCTGTAGAAACATATACTAAAAACTGCTTTTTTCCCCTCCATGCTATATCAATTTTCAATGTTTTGGTAGGGTCTGAGGCATGAAACATTTCCAGCTTTCAATTACAGTAATAATTACAGTTATAAGGTGCATAAACCCTACCTTAGCATGCAATATATTAGCTGGAAGTTATCAGTTTACTAACAGCAGTTGATTATTTGGCTTCTCAGCAGTGCTTGTTTGATTACAAAATTATTTGTGATCAAGAAATTGCAATTGAATTAATTTTGTAAATTATTTCCAGATAGTTTACAATCTTGAGAGTCTTGATGAAGACTATGTTTGTTGATTTATTGTTAAAGTTTTACTTGTGTTTGTGTGAAATGTGTGCATTTTGTTGAATTTCCCTTTTGGGAAAATATTTTTTTAATGATTCAAAAAACGGTTTTGTTTTTTTTGCAAAATACAGAAAATAAACTTGGCTTACATGTTACATTTATTTTCCTTGGTTATCTTTACACAACAGGGTTTCCACTACTAGCCTCAGTCAAAATTTGAACCCCCACCAATATGACTTTATATAATCTACTCTTACATATAAACAATATTCTCGTAAAGGCATCCTTAACCATGAATTGGCAAATCACCAAATGCATTTCATTTGAAGCTGTGTATCGACTAATTTTGCCTAATTTGTTGTTCCAGGTTCACCAACACAAGTCATTTGATTTTGTCAGATATTGCTTGAGCCTTCTCAAACAGCGCTGATTGTTTTTGCTATCTAAAAACAGTACCATTTAAATTCTACTTGAGATGACTGAGTCGTCTGCCTCTGGAGACTCACTGATACCCCACAGGCCTGGGATTGAATCCTGCCTGAGCTTTCTCTCCTGTGTCTGCCTGTGTATTTTCCCACTGTCTGAATGGGAAAGTACTGAAGATGACTGGACTGCCCGCTCTCCCTTGGGGGGGCATTTGATAGTGGAAACTGTACTTTGTAGCCTACTCACCTTTCTTCTCATACTCCAGTCAGTGCCAAATTTTTCCAGCCTCCTTTTTTGTCCATTGCTTACTTTTATGGGCCAAATCAGATACACACAACATTTTCAAAAAGCTACAAAAATGTATTAGTGTCTATACAATTTATGAAAAATGTCCTCTCCCCTCTGAGAACTGTTTACCAGATTGTTTGAGAGCAATACTTAAAGTTTGTGATTCAGGGTTTTAGGTGTTGACAGATTATTATCTTTGGGGATTATCGAGAAATATAATCTGTCTCCACCAGCAGGTTGCTTGAGAAAAAATGGGTTTACAGGAGGATTGTAAGGATTACAATATATTATTCTGGGCTTTGCACATTTAAATACATCTGCTTTACATTGATCTGCTTTATTCTTATGCTGAGGATGTTTCTCAGAAAATGAAAAGTTAGGAGAACATATTTCCTCTTTACATTCACAATAAGCAGATCTGGACTTTCTGTCAGAGGAGGTTTCTGAGTGATCAAATGTAAGTATCTCTCTTGTGACCAGTGGGGTGATGGTAATAACATTTACCCTCTAACCTTAGCTTTTTGCTGTTCAGGCAAGGTGTGGAATGAACCCACTCGTCCCACCATGCCCCTCTGGAGTGACCTGACTGCTTCTGTCTGATCCAGAGTTCTGCCATTCATAACCACTGTCTGTAATATCTGCTGTTATTGTTTTCAGAAGCTGTCTTCTTGTCATATATTCCATTACAGCTGTATTCCCACAGCCGTATCACTCAGGTTTCCCCTCACTGACTTCTCAACAGCTTCAGGACTGTCAATCAGCAGATAAATGACCATGTCAATCACTTCTTCTCTGACAGGCAATACAGGAGAAGCAGCCCAGCCTTCATCCTCTGCCGTGGTTCTTCCTGTCATTGATCAGTTCTCTGGGTTCAAATGTAACGCTTGGCAGGTTCATTTCATGGGAATCTCTACAGTCTACGACCTGAAGAAATCCATAATATATGAAAACTGAGGAAGTCATTTTGGAGCAGCAAAGCAATCGTTACAAGCTGCAAGTATTGGTTCAAACTGTGTCAGTATTCAAAACAATGGAGTGCCAATGGTATGAAAGCGCTTAATTACAATTTGACTGTGTTCTGGCAGAAGCAGATGACAGAATACCTTTGGCTGAATTCCCCATGGCAGCCTTTACCAAGATGCCACACAGATCTGAAGTCAGTTCAGTGTGTCCATCCCCTGCTCGTTGTCCCTCTGACCCAAGTTGAAAGATATTCGGTATTCTCTTTTTTGACTGCACTAAGGAAAAACTCTGATTTCTCTAACCCACTGTTTGGAGGAGCTCTTGGGAGTGTGCTGGGAATACAGAGAAAATGTCTGCTGAGCTTGAGGCACTGCTGCCTGATTGTGAAAGCAGTGGGTTCCTTGAAGCTAGCTCCAGTTTCCACATCATTACCACAGCCGCTGAAAGACAGCTCCTCAACAGCTACTTTCTCAACAGCAGCATCCATTACCGTAATGTGGCCTGATGACAAAATTACAAAACGTGGTCTCAGTGATTCCAGTAAAAGGCATCTGGGTTTATATATATGCCTTTCCTCCAGGAGAGAAATGACTGACATGAGTGGAGCAATGAGGCAATGAAACAATGCCCTCTGTTTTGCTTCCCTGTAAACACAATATCTGAAATAACAAAGGATACTTCTCCTCCACCGATGGATCACCTCTCCTCCTTTTCAATACCGGCCTCCAGAGTATTACACAAACTGTCTCTCAAATCATCTTGGACATCTCCCATTAGACTGCTGTTTACTTTGAGGCAAACGGATCAGTTTCACCATCAACTGATTCATTGTTTTTGTTTTGTTTTTTACAGTATGTAATTTTGAAGGTGTCCCAGACGTAAAGCAGTTGTGAGTTTAAGGAGGTCGCTTGGATCACAAGGCAGAGCTTAGATCATGCTGAGGATTGGCAATAGCACCAAATCGACAATAGAAATCTGGTGACGGTGCATTCAGTCACTATGGTCCCACTCTCTGGAACAAATTGCCTGATGACCTGAGGTCTGCCACAGCAGTGTCCTCATTTAAAGGCAGGCTTAAGACCTTCCTTTTTTTCTCAGGCATTTGGTTAAGGGTATGAGTGTGTGTGAGAGAGTGTGTGTTTGTATACATGTCTAAATGATGCACTTTGTTACTTTCATTTTTAATGTGCAGCAAATTGAGTTTACATTTGTATGAAATGGGCTATATAAATAAAATTTGATTTGATTTGATTTGAATAGCACTCTATTGCTGATATCCAGTAACATCTGCACCTACTGTCAGTTCTTCTGGCTGTATAGTTATGTATTTATGCCTACTTATACTCTGGATCCCAGTGCAATATTCTCTAGACTTGTAAATATTCCCATTTATTATTACTATTATTAGTCCATAAAGTTTGTGTTGCTCTGTGCATAGCAGTGCGCTGGACGAGGGTGAAGATGAAAACATGAACCACATAGACTAACAAATGAAGAAGTTCAAGACCTCTTGGTTTTGAAGAAATACTGGACTGAGGCTTCTTGGTGTGAGCTGAACTTCTTCATTTGTGAAGTAATATCGAGTGTTATGAGTATCCTGTCTCATGATCACTCCACATCCCAAAATGTTGCTTGTATACATACAGTACATTCTGCTTGGGTTGATATTGACGGAGGTGAGCGTGGCTGATGAAATGAGCTTCAGACAGACAGAAATATCTCTTGTTTCGTCTGCTAGTGGGACGCCTGGTTGTCCTCAATAAATGGAATTTCAGATTCACAAACTCCACGAGTGAATTATACCTTTCTGTGTTGCTTCTAAACTTTGTGCCTGAGCATCTTTGCCTGTATTCTCCAGTGGAGCGCTTGAAAGTATACCATGTATTTCCTTCGCTTGTCTGATCTTATCTTCATGTTTTATGGGGACCCATAAAACACACATAGTCACACATAGTCAGACTCACTGTCATGTGATTATTGTCCAAGTATAACTGAGCCACTGAGAAACTCCAAAGGCTTGAGTTGGAAGCTGAATGGATATGGGACTGGGAATATGGGAATGAAACCTCTTCAGAAACACAACACTATTTCTTGCTCAATATCATCTGAAATGTTACTGAATGCTTATATCTGTGCTTTTATATGGACGTAAGTTACATAAATCTAAGTAATGTAAAGATAAACAACATGCACATTATTCAATCTGTCTTCTGTTACGGGCTATGGGAAAATGCAGACTCTAATTGAGCGAATAACATGATACATTTTCCTTCCACATTCCAGAGACATGCAAGTCAGGTGGATTGGAGACTGAAAATTCCCTGTTGAGTGTGACTGATTGACTGATTGTGACTGATTGTCTGTCTATCTGTGTTTGCCCTGTGGTGGACCAGGCCGTGTCTTGCCTTCTGCCCAATGCATGCTGGGTTTCCATGTTGGTATTAATAAAGTATCTGATTATTAGTATGTCCTCTTCACTGCTGTCACATGGGTCTCTTGCTGTAGAATTTGTGTCTGTTTCAGTCTCCTTCTCAGGCAATCTTTAGGTATTGTTAGTTCAGATCATTATATTCTTTTCCTTGGAGGGAGGAGGGTTATTTTTTGCTTATTCTCATGAGAGGTCAGAGACATAATTTGGCTTTACAGGAGGTTTTCATCTAAAATTAAGAGGTTCATTGCTCTTGGAAAACCTATATTCCAGCTGAAACTCTCAACACAACTTCTTCTTAATCTTCTCCAACTTTCTCCTATCAACCTTCCACTTGTGAAATATTAAAGTTTTCTATGGTGTAGGTTTGAATTATACAGCTACAATACCATGATAACAAATTGTTTCACCAACTCAGCAAGGTCAAGGTCTTCTTTTGCTACTTTCACCCTTTGCAAAATAAAGATACTTACTACCGATTTTTGAGTTGAAGTTAGAAACAGGCTAGATGTTTTGGTTACAGCTTGTGTGTCAGCCAGTGTCAGTTTCCAGTGTTTTTCAGTGCTGCGTCTGACCCGTTTCCTTCACCCCTGTCTGAAAATGTTCTTCCCTTTAACAATGAGCCACTCCCTCATGTATGTCGGCAACAGTGAAGTCTGAAATTCAGTATTGTAAAATGCCTCATACAAGTTTTCTATAAATCAGGGGGGAATTACTTGAGTCAAGGCTAAGTGAAAGTACAAACATCAATACACTGACACACAATACTTTTTCAGTGCTGTATACAACTGTTGGGTCACTGTTGTGTGTATCTCCTAAATATTTACAGATTGACCACAATACATTTTTGAGTTTATCCCATGAGTTTTGAAAGGGTTTCATAAGCTTAAAGGGTCGTAGGACTTTGTCTAGCCCTAGAGGAGCATGTAATCCTTCAATTGAAATAAAAACATGAAAATCACCAAAACTGGAGTTAGGAGGTTTTCACATGACAACAGTGAAATGTGACTTTGAAACAAATGTGACTCATATTTAATGTGACTAACAAATGCAATTTCAAAAGATGTTATTGTGACACCGCTGACATTCAAAACAACTATTTCATGAATGTTTTATTCCTTGAGTGTTTATTTCTCACAGTATAACAATGTAACAGCTAATTAGAATATTATTAACTAATAAGAATACTATAACCTGATCTCTGTAATGTCTTCTGTCTAATGTGACACACAGTAAATTAGACTATACTCTCAGAACAGCATAACAGCACTGATGTACATTGCATACTTGCTGTAATTTGATTTGGTACAAAACACCTGGCACTAAATAGGCACTGATTAGCTTTATAGCACAATAATGGTGGAACGAAAAGCTCCACTGCTTTGTTCTGCATAGATGTCAGTGTATCTTTGGGTGTTTTTTGATGTTATGGTTGATAAAGACACTTCTGATAAGCCTCTCCTGCATGTCCTGTTGGCTTTTGCACATGTTCAGAAGTGTTCCTGCTCTGTGGTACTGTGTTCCGCCTGAGGTCTTTTGTCTGTGCAATCCACTGAAGAGCAAGAAGATAAACTAGACATTCTAGTCAGGCTGTAGGCCTGAGTGCAAATCAGTCATGGCTACACACATTTGTGTTTCTACACACATTTAAAGTTATCTTTCCATCTGTGGTGTAGTATGCACATGAGGTGAATGTAGAGCCAGTAAGCTCTGTGAGTGTGGCGAACCAAGAATTCAAGAAGATTTTTTCTGAAAGAAACAAACTAACAAACAAACAAACAAACAAAACAAAAACATGAATTTGTGCCATAGCTCTCTTTAATTTTGGAGACAGTTATAGTTCCGAACATGGGCCTACATACTGTGCTGGTTGGAGTAGCAATACAATTCCTCAAAGGAAGTTTGATTTGCAAAATGCCAGATTTTCACATAAGAAATGGAGTGAGTGAATATATGAAAAACATCTGAATAAAGTAGGCTATGCAAAAAGGGATTCATTCAAAATGCATTTCAAGTGCAGCCCGTTGTCATTTTTGTGCACTTTAAATCATGAATCTTCTTCGTTAGGCCCAGATAAGTAATCGATGATCATCACAGGTAATCACTGACTAAACCTGAAATCAATCCATACTACGGTTTATGACATAGCTGTTTGTTTTCGGCTTCGCCTCTTTGGTTTGGTCACCACTCCGCCCCACTTTCACTGGGTTGCTAGGCAACGGTAGTCAGGTGACTGTCTGCAGACAGAACATGGCTGACCTGTCAGAAGACCAATGAGGAAAAGGCCAAATTTAGCATAATCGATCTAATTTTTTACGTCGTTTCTGACCACAGTTTACCACCGCGGACAACAGTAGACCCGAGGTGTTAAAGGTAAGCATTGGATCACTCAAATCTGGGTGGACAGCTTGTTCTCTCTTTCTTTGAACGGCTTTAGCTAACGTTGACATTAGCTACCCTGTTAGCTAAGCTAGCTAGCTAGCTAAACAGCAGTCTGTCCCCGCTTTTTCTTGCAGCAGAGTAACATTCCATCAGGTTGTGAAAGCCAGTTGAAGGATATTGTATTTCGGCAACTTTATGTGCACACATAACAGGTTTTCTATGTCTTGCGCCAGAGCGCGAACTAGCGTGTTGTGTTGCTTATAGTCTAGGAGTGAAACTACATTAGTTAGCCAACGTTTAGTAACGTCAGCTGCTTAGCCGCCTTTCCAAATGACTCATTACATCAATAGCAACAAGTGATCTGATTGCAGATGAGCGGGTTGCCAGATGGAATGGCGAATGGCCCTAGGCAGAGTGAGCACTTGGGGAAAGATGCTCAGGTTTGGGAGAGACCCTGGACTCTTGAAGAGATGCGACAAACCAGTGCCAACTGGTCCTTGGCAGCTGACTCAGGGGTAAGTCAGAAAGCTCCTCAGCTCTGGGATAGCCCAAGCAAACTTGATGATTCATCATCATCTTTTTCTCAACTAGCTGCCTCCAGAGTTACTGCTACTTGAGAGGACTGTGTAATGAGCTCTGCTTTGGGGTAATGAAATGAACCCTGCAATTGTGGCTAACTCAATAATTATGTTCCCCTTCTTCACAGCTCTTCCTGTTCCTCCAAGACTTCTCCCAGAGAATGCTGTCAAAGACCCACGAGATTGAAAAGCAGCTGGACAGTCTGATTCGTGACACCAAGGCCACAGACAGCTGCTTGCACTCTGTCTTTAACGACTTCCTCATGCTTTCCAATACACAGTTCATAGAAAATGTAATGTATTATTAAATTAGTTCTGTTTTGTTATACTTTAATTTGACTTATTATACTGTAATTGTGGCTAACATACTAAATCTGTTAATTCAACTTTTTGCATATTTTGGTGAGTGAAAATCTGATGGTGTAAGTTACCTCGTAACAACAGCCTTTTTCCTTTGTTTCCTGCATCAGAGAGTGTATGATGAAGAGGTAGAGGAGCCTGTACCCAAGGCTGAGGCTTTGGAGAAGCAGCCTGAGCAGGTATAAATAATTAATCCTTCCTTCTCCTTACTTTTTCCAACACAGAAAACATAATGTGTATAAACTTGGCATACACGTTATCCACAAGTCCTGTAAACCCCTTCGCCTGTCACATGTGTTTTTCCTCAGGAGAAGACTCGGGAGCAGAAAGAGGCAGAGTTGATCCCTAAGATGCAGGAAGCGGTGAACTATGGTCTGAGGGTGCTGGACTCGGCCTTTGAGCAGCTGGACATCAAAGCAGGAAACTCGGACTCGGAGGACGAGGAGACCACAGACAGAGTGGAGGCCATCCTGGAGCCTAAGGTGTGTTCCTGCTCTTAATCTTGAGCCAGGAAAAAGGAAACAACCACTGAGGGAGATTGTGCTGTTTATTTGTGTCAGCATTTTCATTTATTCACTTCCTTATTGAATAGAGACTTACAGCAGAAATGCAAGCAGCAATGATACCTCCTTCACAAATACTATAATGGGCTTTACTCTCTGTGCCTTTCTCTGTCTTTATATTCTCAGGACCTTTATGTGGACAGGCCCCTTCCATATCTAATTGGTTCCCAGGCCTTCATGGAGCAAGATGATGTTGGACTTGGTGATCTCTCTAGTGACGGTAATATACCCTTGGCAGTGTTTTAACGCACTGTTCATCACATGCCAATACTCATACCATATAGTTGTTTTTACTCATGTACGTGTGTGATTTTCACCTCTTTCCAGAAATGTCCATCGACAGTGATCGAGACAGTGTAATCGAGAGCGATGACGGCAAAGAAGCAGTTGTAAGATTTTTTTTTTTCTTTTGATCAAAAAAGAGTCACACCATTTGTCAAAATATATAGTTCATATCTTACACAGTAAAGTGAAACCTTATGGTATTTATATCAACAGCATTCAGATGAGGACTTTGACCAGGAGGAGGAGGGTCATGGCAGTATTAAGAAGGTGAGCTGGCGTTCCCTTTGCCAAACCCAGTATCAAAGATTCATTTTTAAATTTAGGTCATTGTTAACAAATCCATGATTTTGGATCCTCCCTGCACCCCTGTAGAAGTCGTCCATGTTGAGTTATGAAGATGATGAAGAGGAGGATGAGGATTCTGACATATTTGGAGAGTCAGACAAAGAGGATGATGATGATGATGATGACAAAAGGGTATGCCTGTCATAACTGTTGGCTAGAGAATGACCTAAATTGATATAACAGATATATGATATGTAACCATAATAGTTGTGTGAGTGGCTTATTTTTAGCTTGAGTCTGAAATTAAGGGGATGTGTTACTTGGCTGCTAGAAGGAATATTCATGTATGCTATTTCTCTTCTTTCTTCATGTAAGTCTTTGTGTCACATTCAGAACACAGGCTCATCATCGTTTGCTGATGAGCTTGCGGCGCGAATCAAAGGTGAACCAGTTAGCAAACCAGAGGGAGATCGCACATGTAAGTCGGTCTTTTTCTCTACCAGTTGGCAGAATAATTTCACATTTTTTGTTCCTCACACTCTTCATATTTCATTTTAATGAAAATTCAGCATCAAGGTGCTGTGGCGCTTAATTTAGTTTTACATTGAAAGAGATCGGTCAATGAGGAATGCCATTGTTGCATGTGCATGCTCATGGATGTTTTGTTCCTACCATGCCATGTCTTGAAGCATTGACATCTAAGAAGAAAAGTAAAGGCAAGAAAGAGCCAAAGCCTGCAAGGCCACTGGGTAGGACACTCATTCATCATCACTTGATTTGTATCACAATGTATATTTATGCTTTTCCGTTTTTTCAGAAGCAGTCACAATGTTTCCAGTATGTTGTTCAATTCTGTTTATTTACTTGGTAACAGCAGCTGAAGATGACAGCGATGACATGTTCAAGCCACCAAAGATGGATGACGATGACTTCTCTCCATTTGGAGGGAAAGGTGGCCTCTTCAGCGGAGGGAGAGGCTTGTTTGACGATGAGGACGAGGTATAATGAACTCAGTGGCATGTCATTGCTCCCTCTGCCCATTCCAGTTGCACATTAGACAGAAACTCTGGGCTCCAGCCCCAGTTTGACCTGTGTTGTATGATGTTATGCCATTCAGGGTGATCTTTTCTCTGAGGCACCAAAACCTCCTGCGTCTGAAGAAAAAAAAGCAATGCATGAAAGCACGAAAAGCACTGCTCACACCGCAGGTAAGACAGCCTTTCTAGACAAATATGTACAAAGCCATATAAATAAGAGAGGTACAGACAGATTAAGGAATTTGGACAACCAGATTGCCACACATTGCACACAGTGTAATTAGAAATTTGTGAGTGTGTATATCCCACTGTGAGGTACACACTCATAATGTACACAGTTTGTTAAACCAGAAAGCCACCCTGCTGTCATGCATGGCTTTGAATAAATATTGGTTTTCAAAGATCAACTATGGTGTTCCCTTCACTATTAACTCTTCACCATCAGTAGTCATTTTGGTGGGTGGGTTGTTTACTTTTCTTTCCCCCTGCTAGAATCTGGCAAGCCTGGAAAGAAGATTCCACCGGGTGCCGTTTCGATATTCCCAGGTACTGGACGTTGTGACAGCTGAAACCACTGCCTCATCTGCTGATAAATCATCCTCCCTCCAACCAAACCACATCATTTTCTCCACACAGATAACAGCCTGTTCAGTTCAGGGAATGACTCTGACTCAGTGGAGAGCAAGGAGAATGGGACCCCAGTTAAACCCAAGACCCGGGCCGCCCCCAAACAGGCCCCTACAGGAGGCGGTGGAGGAGCAGCAGCAGGCGGGTTATTTGACGATGAGGAAGAAGACGATGACTTCTTCAGCGGTAAAAGCCTGAAGAAGTCAAGCTCTGGTAAGTGTGTGAGAATTGGCCATTTAGTGCTTCGGTCCAGGTCCAGATGGGACCCTTACTTGAAAACCACTTTCCTTTGCTCAGCTGGACAGGAGAAATTCAAACCCAAGAAGGCCATAGACCTGTTTGATGAAGACGATGAGGATGGTGACATATTCAATGAGAGCTACAGCGCCCCGCCTCCAGCTCAGAGCAAGAAGGAGGTAGTGGAAGAGCAGGCTAAACCCCCGGAGAAAAAGGTAAAGACGTGTCATTGGAGTCGCACTGCTTAGCTTGACGACGTCTTCTTCTCTTCACTCTCAGAATAAGCTCTCTTCGTATTAATAGTTAGTCACATAATCAGGACGGTATGTCAACAGTGTGCTTTTTCTGTTGTCTGTAGCGAAGAGTTCCTTTGCTGATGATAATTGATTGTTGTGTTTAGATGCCAGCGGGGGCCATCTCCATGTTTGGCCCTGGGACTAAAAACTTGCTCACTGAGGGCCTGAAAAAACGTCAGCCGTCTACCAGCGAGGAGTCTGAGAAATCAGAGGAGGTCTGAATAGATCGTTGTCTAACTCTTGTCGACCTAGTTTAGTTCTTGTTGGGTGTACCATACCAATATTTTCATTCAAGAATAATACCTTGTCCACTCAAGAAGGGTTAGAAAGCTGTTTTCATTCAGTTTTCATCCTGGTGTTGTGTGTTTCAGAACGGGCCGGCTCCAGATGTTGGGAAGGCCTCTACCAAGCAGACTCAGAAACTCCAGACCAGAGGCCTCTTTTCTGATGACGAAGACGCACAAGTAAGGCTCTTAAGCTTCATTGGTAATCAAAGTAATAACGGTGATGATATGTCTTCCTTAATGCCTGTGTGCCTTGCCTCCGCAGATATTTCCAACCATCCCTAAGAGCCAGTCCAAGCCTGAACCTACAAGCCAGGGCAAAATCGGCAAGGCCTCCCTGTCCATATTTGATGACGAGGAAGAAGAGGTGGGAAAAACAGACATATTCTTTCACATGCCTGACCAAAACTGAAGTAGGTTAAGCTTGTTTTTGCAGTAAGTGTATCACTACCATCGTGTCTTCCGCCTTGCAGGATCTGTTTGCATCTGCAGCTAAATCTAAGCCAAAACCTAACCAAGCTAAAGCCTCCACACCGCAACCCAAGAAGACTGTATCCAGCTCCCTCTTCAGTGATGATGAGGTAAGTGAATACAAAAACTCTACTCTCATTACTTTATTGAATTAACTGAGGGAAAAGACACTTTGTTGCGAAATGTGCCCTCTTTTTTTGTGGATTAGTGGATGACAGGCAAACCTTGTCAGCAAAAGTAATTTAAGAATGTTTGTTAAAATGTCCCGAAAACAAACTAGCTCTTCACAGAAAGTGATATTTTATTGTAGCTTCTTTGATTGAAGGGTTATTATGATACATTATTTGTTGGAATGTGTGAATGGCAGGACCAGTGGATCGGCTCCAAACCCAGTACAGGGAAACCGGAGACCAAGGCAGGAGGGATGAAGCCCAGTGCCAGCGCCCCCTCCAGTCTCCCCAGTGCCAAAACACCTCCGCAAGGCAGCAGCCTCTTTGACGATGATGAAGATGACCTTTTTGCTACAACAAAAGAGTCAAGGTATTGAGTTTTTATGGTATATGAGGGACAAAAGGAAGCTATGGAGTTTGTTTTTTTTGGATGGAAGTATTATACATTCATAATTCCTTCACACAAACTGAACAAAAGCAAAAGAATGTTTGCACACTGTTTTTGTGGATCTCAAATGTGTATTTCTTACTGATCATACTTGTGTACTTGGTGCTCAAATTCTTAGACATCACTTTCTTCCTTTATTGAATAAAATACACATTTTTGAAAAATAAAACGGGAAGCAAGGATGCGGCTCTTACCTGTATGTTGTGTTATTAATGTCAAGGAATATTATCTCCCCTTCCCTCCTGTCGCTGTTGTTGATGCAGCCAGAAGAAGCCTCAGAGAGTTGCGCTCTTGTTTGAAGATGAGGGTGATGATGATGAAGATAAAGGATCCCTCTTTGGCATCAAACCTGCCGTCGGCACAAACACTGCAGCCCCAGCTGCCAAAGTGAGTGAGCTAAGATATATTTTAAGATGGATCAAAAGTCAAAAATAGATACATAATGCATCACTGTCGGGTGAAAAGTTTGTATCTCCAAAATGTCAACTTCAGAAACCAAGAAAAACAGCCTCGTTTTTATCTTTATGGCAATGCATTTTTGACATTATCCAATCGATTTTGAAGCCCAAGAGGTCAGAGAATTTTCTTAACCCCAAGAGGACCACGTAACCCTTCAATTGACCGTTTGCAACATTTCTGTTAACTCCCGCCCCCCTTAGTTACTGTTGCTATGTCTGACAAACTTTGAAGATGGACGCTACCATAGACGCTACAATCCGACTCAGTGGTTCCCCAAAAAAACATTTTTACCGTGTGATGTCCTTGTCAGAGTCAAACCGCTGCAACAAAAGCCGTTCTGAGCCATACTCTCAGTGCGGTGTCGGAGGTTCTGTTGGAACTGGCGGAATTGTTGGAGCAACATGTCGGAGGAAGTAGACGGATGCTAAGCACAGATTGGTGGATCGCTATGTCAATCATTATTTTGCAAACGGTCAATTAGACAGAAAACAGGAAAATCACCAAAAGAGCTACCAGGTTTTCACACAACAGTGTTATATAATTTAATTGGGGAATTGTTATTTTATGGTGCAATTTCAACTACATTATCTCACTCTAATCAAATTATTTTATTGCCCGTTTTCTTCAGAGCACCGTTGTGGCCTCCCAGTCTCCCTCCCTGTTTGACACAGAGCAACCAGAGGAGGCTGCAGCTTCTAGGAGAGCAGCAGAGGACAAGCCTTCAGAGCAGGAGAAGCCAGCAGTAAAGAGCCCTGAGGCGCAGCTCCCTTCGTCACCATCAGAGAGCAGTGAAACTAAAAAGAAGCCCGTTGGAGCAGTCAGTCTCTTTGGAGGCATTGACGTTCTCGCCAGCAAGCAGACCAAGAGCCCACTGGATGAAATTGACGGCGATGGCGACTTCCTCTCCAAGGACAGCCCACCACCAGATGTTAAGAAGGAGGAGAAGAAGGAAGAGAAAGTTAAACCAAACACTGTCAGTCTGTTTGATGAGGAGGAGGAGGAGGAAGATGACACAGACTGGAATGATCCGATTTTTATTCCCAGTAAATCCACTGCCAGAAACACACTAAAGGTTTGTATGATTATCAGAGATTCACGACAAACGTCAGAAAAGTTTGTTTTTTTCCACACACATTCACAGGAACACACAAACATATTTCAAAGTGAGTTCAGCAAAAATGTACTGCCCTTTTACTCTGTGTTTCCTTTACATTGATTTTGCTGCAGAAGCCCCCCACAGCTAGGAAAGCCTTACTGGTCAGCCTGTTCCAAACAAAAAAACCCTGCAATTTTAGCTCAATTGTCCACATATCAGGATATAAATATACAGAGCCAATAACCTGCCCAGGGACTGCAGATGAAAATTAGCCTTATGGCTAAATCTGACACATTTACAGTAATGTTTCTTAATGTGCATTGTCCCTGTTAAAAATAAAATACATTTTAGCCTTTCTTAAACTGCAGCACCGATTGAACTGATCCTGGAATGGGCCAGGCAGCAATCCTGGGTCCCAGAACCAAAACAACCCTCTGCCCCCACATCTACTAAAAAATCCACATGAAACATTGTTTCTACTGCAGTCAAGGTTGTATTAATGTGTGTGTATATTTTGTTTCCAGCCTACAGAGGAGCGACCGCGGACAAAGAGCACAGGTGTGTTCCAGGATGAGGAACTGCTGTTCAGTCAGACGCAGCAGAAGGACAACGACCCAGATGTAGACCTGTTTGCCACCTCAGGGAAAGCTGCGGTCAGTCAAACAGATATGCTATCTGTATGTATATCTGCTTTTGTCTGTGTTTGTAGGTGTACTACACATCTGTTAATCTGCTGCATTGTGTTTCCCGATGCATTGAGCCTTTCACTTGATGATACACGACTGTGTGTACTTATGTTTGTTTTTAGAGTGCCAAGCTCAGCTCAGTGAAGCCGGCAGCACCAAGTCTGTTCGCAGATGATGATGAGGATGACCTCTTCAGCTCCATCAAGCCCAAAGCTCTTCCTCCGGTAGCAATTCATTGATTCTGTTGGTGGTTAGAATTTAGCTGGGGTCTTGCTTCCCAGGCACTGTATGTTAGTACATTAGAATGGAAATCAGCTCCCTGAAAAAAGTCATTGAAATCCACTCTAAATTAGAGGCCACAGGGAGAACTTTCAACTCTGTCTCATGTTTTCCCCTTTGATTTCCATGCTCAGAAAGTAGCAGAAAAGCCCAGTAAGCCTAACAGCGAAGCGCCTCTGAAAGCTGCAAGCTCAGAATCGACGCCAGAGAGTGAGGTACATTTACTATAAGAATATACTGTAACTCTATATCACATCATGGACTGCTTTGTTTCTTTGGGCAAGTATGTACACACTTGCATGGTCATGTGCTTTTGATCTAGGAATAGATGTTACTTGTATTAGCTGTTTTTATACTCTTTGATACGATGTTACTGTATCTATTAACACCCCTAATTTACTACTAGAGATATAGTAATGCATCAAAGGGGTTGGTTCTAGGTGAACACAAGAAATGCCTCCATTAGTGTCAATTCTGAACCTGCTATGTTATTTAACTGCACAGAAGCCTGCATCAAGCCCTGTAAAACCTAGAGATCCCTCGTCAAGGATTGGAAAACTTCAAGTAATTATTTTTGTTGTTTTTATTGAATCAAAGGCTCAAAGACTTCTTTTTGACATTTCACTCCTTTATTCCTTCTGAAGAGGCTTTTATATTCCCCTTTGTGAGGTTTCTTGGAAGCTCTCTTGAAGCAAAAATGTCTGGTCTTCTTCACATTCTGACTTAAAAGCTTGGCTAAGATAGCATGGCTGTCAAATTGATGAAGATAAAGCTCTGTTTTTATTTGATTTTTGCGAAGCTGAAAGCATTTTTCACCCTTTCTTGCGATTTCACAAGATGTTGCTCACACATCTTGTTCTTGCATCTCTTCCATCCACATTCCTGGGTTCTTGTTTTCCTCTCTGATTGATCTGCTGCTTGGGACCACATTGGGAAACTGCATAGTAGAGAGCGTTAACGTCTGTAGTTGAAAATGCTTAGCTTTGAGGCATATGCATGTATGTAGTATGTATTCAACTCTGATTAAAGACTCTCTGCTTTAATAGTCTGACTCATCTGGGCTCGTCTAGTCTGGGCTCATGATGTCTTTTTAGCCTTTATGAATTACTTTATGGGTGCATTTGCTCCTTTCACACCCAGGCCAATCTGGTGATCAACCCCAGTGCTTTGCTCCCCGGTGCTGTCCCCCGTATCCCCGGGGCCGTAAGTGTGCTCCCTGGCCTGGCCCCTGGTTCCTCCTCTGGGGTGTCCAGCTCCAGCCTGAGCCCCAGCCCCGTCACAACTCCTGTGGGGCCCCACACAGACAGTGAGGGAGGGGTGAGCTTCGACACCCCGGTCCAGGTCACTGCATTGCAGAGCACCAACAAGGTGGGTCTTGGAGTCTGTGAGCATTGTGTCAGTGTTCTCTGGAGTCATCTTAGTTGCTTTTCCACTGCCTTCTTGGATAAGTTCCTGGCCTGTTGTTGTGAGTATACATCTTTTCTCATGCAGAGTCGTGCCAAAGGCTCTGTGCGCCGGAGGCCCCAGTCCAGAGCAGCCAGGCAGCAAGCAGCCCAGGGATCTGTGGAGGATAAAGAAGAGAGCGTGGGAGAGGATACGCCTGGACAGAACCCCAGTCTGTCTGCTTTAGTCTTACCTTCCCCAGGCCAGTCTGCCCAGATCCTAGCCAGTCCAACACTACCTAACTCGACTTCAACCACTGCCTTTCCCGTCTCCTCACCTCCTCAATCTTCATTCCCTGAAATCTCTCCCAGACCCTCTGTCCTTACATTGCCAGTATCCACAAACCCTGGAAAGAAAGACTCTAGGAAGGGGAGCAGCAATAGACAGGTGTTGCCTTCTCCTGATGAGGACGACCTGTTTGGCTCCAGCAGTGTCTTCGGAGGCGCCTCAGTCACAAAACACACCACACCCTCCTCCAGACACACTACCACGACTGCACAAGATCAGGCCGATAGCGGCACAACGTTGAAGAAAGACAAAGAGAAGAATACACTTCCGTCCATTTTTGACGACCACGGAGATGACCTTTTCCAGAAGGTCAAGCCGAGGGCAGCTACTAAGAAAGCCAAGGCCTCTTCCTTTATGGAAGAAGATAATGATGATGAAGAGGACATCTTTGGAGTGAGCAACAGCTCCACCCCCACATCCACAGCCAGTAAAGACACCAAGAGCAGCAGTAGTTTCTCCAAGCAGGACATCTTCCAGGTACTTTCATTATCACAGTGATGTTAAAACTGTCAACAAGGTTTTCTGTGCCAGCGTGTAGCACTGGTCATGTCTTCCCTTATTGGCTGAATTTCTGTTTTCCCAGGATGAAGTAGCCACTGTGCCTAAAGTTCACAAGAAGCACAAAGAGAAGCCCATTGATGCCAGCTTATTTGACGACAACGTTGACATTTTCGCCGACCTGACAGCCACTTCAAGACCAAAAGAGAAGTCCAAGAAGAAGGGGGAGACCAAGTCAATATTTGATGATGACATGGGTAAGCACTTTACAAAAAAACAAAAACATGCAGGCATTTCTGTTTTATTTACATTACACCAGTTTTGATAGTGTGTATTGTGTGGCTTGGCAAATTTCAACTGAAATCTTTTAAAATTGTCATTGTTTAACAGAATATTCTGTCCACATTTCTTTTCTCTAAAGATGATATCTTCTCATCGAGCACAACAAAACCAGTGACAAAGGCTCCCAAAAAATCGAAGAAAACCTCGCCATCCCAGGACACCAGTGCAACAGCAGATTCAGGCAACATATTTGATGATCCACTTAATGCTCTTGGTGGGAACTGAACTGTTTTGCATCAGTCAGATTTGTACAATTGTGGAGTCATTCTTTTGTTATTTGAATGGCTGAAGGATTGGAGATCCAATACACTGTTGATAGACTATTTATTCATATAAATTCATATAAATACTGTGGCTTATTTTTGGAAGGAAATTAAAGGAGCAAATGAAAGTGATTCCAATCAACTTCCAACAGCATTTCCAAAATCATCTCAGTAACAGATCAGATTATGTAACAATTATTAAATACTGTTTGTCTTTATTTAATATACATGATAGCACTTTATAAGCATACCATATGCTTAGCCTCAAGGCCTGCAGAAATTAACAGTAAATGATTTGTTTATTTTGAAAATGCCCTTTGTTTGTCCTTTGGCTTTGCCATGTTGAGATTCCATGTCTTTGGGTTTGTGCCATATCATGGTTATGAGAGATCAATGTGTTTACTTACTGTCCTAGGCATTTTGACAATGTTTTTTATTAATATGAAATTCATCCATTTCTTAACTTTGGCTGTGATGAAAAAGAAATTCATTTTTAACTAAAAAGAAACATATTTTATGCTATCTGAAATGTGTGTGATCATTTCAAATTTACTTGTTTTGACATGTACTGTGGAGCAATGCATTGGAGATAAGATGACCAGTTTACAGAGAGATCAATAGTGTTGGAGAGAATTTTTGTTTCATTAGTTTCAGTGTGGTACTAGTGGTTGAAGTATTCACCCATCTTCAGTCTAGACACAACTATTGATCAAGTGTCTGACTCCTTGACATCAGCAGGATGCTCATTCCAGAGAGAGGGGGCTTTAGACCGGTCTTTATTAACACCTTCATCTCACTATCCTTTTTGGATGATTAAGGTTCAGGTTTTGCCTAAATTCGCCACAAATTATGCAAAGAAAGGAGGCGTTGAAGCTGCTCCCTGGTCAGCGTTCAAGGGGAACTTCACCTTGAAACCCACCTGGTTACTGTTCATGGATATTCAGTATTCAGCCTCTTCCACAGTGATGTAGTGGTACATGAGAAGGTCAATAAACTATGACCTCCAGTTAGTGATCAACACAAGGCAAACCAACACACAAAATTCTATTCTATTTTCATTAAAGTATTGATCTGTGCTTTTCTCCCCTTTATCACCCCCCCCTTTTTTTTGGAAGAAATTATTTTAATACGACATTTTTAAATACGTCAGGCAAAAAAGGTGGGTTAACTGAATTTAGGTGGGTTTACCCTCCACTACATCCCTACTTCTCTGAGACCCTGCCATTCATTTTATTCTAGAGGACATTTAGTTTTCAGTGCATCTCCCAGCCCATATGCTATTATTCTGCATCCTCACAAAGCATTTCCACACAAAGCATTTCACTATCCTATCTATGGGGGTGGGAACTCTTACAAAATGACACATTTGAAAACACATTTTATGGAAAGAGGAAAGGTAAGTTGATATTTAATTTAGGTGTTTGTTCAATATTCCAATTTTTTAATTGTGTGTGGACATCTTAGAAGCAGTTCACCATTTAACCATTTTTACACTGAATAGGAGACTATAATATGCACACTCTAGCGGACATCTGGATTCACTGACCCTTTTTTGAAAGAAGTTGGAAGAGCTAGAGAGCTCAGAGGATGAGGCATCACCTGAGGAGGCAAAAAGCTGAAACTGTCCCACATCCAGTATGGCCAAAGAGTGACATGTATGCTTTGATTTTGCAGGCAGCTAACCAAAGATTTGGATTTGATAATTGTTTGGAATGTAGATAATGATGAGGGCCAGCCATTTGTGCTGATGATGTGTGGATTTTCCATATTCCCCTATTCTTCCAAGTCTTGATGTCCACTGCAGTGCACATACAATGATTTTCAAATAAAAGACATTGTTTTTTTTTGTTTTTGGGGGGTGGGGGGGGTGTTCTAAACATGCACTCCATGTTTAGAATATGTGAAAATTGGTGAGTCTCATGAGGATATGACTTGGCTTGCAACGGTAGACTTTCTCCCTTTGACACCGGAGACCCTCTGTTGTCCCGCCTCCGTGTTCTCATTAGTCACCTGGAACTTCCGCCTCACCATTCGTGGCGTTGAATGGTGCCTTTGCCTGTCAATCAAACAATGTCACAAAGGTTTTGTTCAGCCTCTTCTCTTGACAGGTGTGATGATGTCGCCAACAAGAAGACCACGACGACCCCGGCCTACAAGCTAGTTTCGTCAATGTTTAGTTCCTACTGTTAGGGTTAAACGTGATGAAATGCTGCTCGGTTTTGCAGACACCCTCGACGGCTAGACCGGAATTCAGGACCGGACAGGACTCGAGCTAGCAGCTTGCCAGCCAACCATCGAGAAAGGTAGCCATTGTTTGAGTTGTTGGCTAACATGGCAACGTAAGCTAGTAGCGTCGGCTAAATGGGCTTCACTCCTTAACGTTATCTTCGCAGAAGATAATGGTAAGAGCGCCTGCTAGATTTTAACAGTATTGACTGGTTTTAGATGCGTAAAATCGGTTGGTATGATTATTGCTTGTGTGACCTTTCTCTGCTAACGTTAGCCGCTGAAATCCTAGTGAGACGAGTGCCAACTCCATCCATCCCCGTTGTAACTAGCGTTAACACAGTTTCTCTCTTCTTGCCGACCTGGCCTGGGACTCCTGTTGTGGTCCGGTCAAACAGTGTTTTATATAAACTTGGAGGCAATCTGAAATGAACGTCGCCTGGCTAACTTGACAACCTACCCGTTGTCTTGAGAGAATGGCCTGTTATGACAACCCTGCCTGGCTCTGAATGGCTACAGTTAAGGCCTTGTAGGTTAGCATCCTCTCCAACAATAAGCATGCCAATTCATCTTTAATGTTGTTGTATACCTTCCCTCTTAATTTTGTCTTTTTTGTAATGGTGTCCTTTTTTATTGCGTTCCCATCCGATCCCAATAAATCACCCAGATATTTACATTTAAATAGTTAATATTCTATTTGCCTTGGAGAGCGCTTGTGAACAACTTCACTCCAGAGCTAAAACGCAGACAAGACAATAGTGATTTGTCTTATAACTTATATTACAGACTTATGTTAATGCTTTCCCCTCCTTATATTCATGTTAACAGTTCCAAGCCAGAATATGTAGCGTGGTCCTCAGAAAACCCTCCTGGATATTTCCACAGACACATTTTTCCACGTTTTTAATTTCATTCTCCATGGAACTATACATTGGTGTGACAACATAGAAATTTGGGGACTGCTCAAACTCTTCTGTTTTTTGCTATTTCTGGCTATGGGTGACAGAAGGGAATATACTCAAATACAGACCAAAGTGTGCTGGGGTATATGGCAAACATGTCAAATGTTAAATTTAGCTTTATTGCTTTTCAGCCTAAATAAAGGAATGACCTTATGGGACTGCCACTTATACAGATTGTCCATTATAAGAGACTGTGGTGGGTCTAGTCACACTAGAGGTGAGCTATCAAGACTGTGGTCAGGCACAGGATACCACACACCGTTGATGTAACACACCTGATCAGCTTGAATTTTGGCCAGGACGTTATGCTGTACTGAATATTTCATGAAGGGGTTGCACATGTCCGATTCCACTGATACGTCCCCTTGTTCTAAAATAATTGCTTCTCAATTTGCAGCTCATTAAAAGTGTGTTTCAGTAGTGGAGCCAATTCTTCTTTGTCTCACCCGTTTAGATCACTTTCTGTGTGTGCATGTTCACACGTTCTGGAACTGTGAAGTCTGTTCCCTACAGTGCAGCTTCAGAGCGTTGTGTTTGTGTTGTCATGGAAATACAGACTTCCTTACCTGCAAGATACAAGCAGTTGTGCTCACTCATACTCTCATAAGCTATAAGGCCTCAATTTTTCTGTTGTTTGATTGCAGGGCTTGGAGTGGTTTAACTGGTCAAACCTTTTAAAAAGTTATAATGCTCATTTGGTGTTTTTCTTTCTCATACCCACAGCTGTGGTCATCCTGCACAATGTGTGACCGTGGTGAGGGCAGTGAGCAGCGCCTATCCCTCTCTCCCTCATCTTGGGCCAGTCCCCCCACTTCACCTTCTCCCTGAAGCCCTTCCCTCCTGACCTGCCAAGATGGCCGACAGGAAGGAGCCACCATTCTTTAATGACGACAGCATGGGAGCTTTCCAGTACAAGCTGCCATTCTATGAGACCATGGAGCTCTTTATAGAGACCCTGACCGGGACCTGCTTTGAGCTGCGCGTGTCGCCCTTTGAGGCTGTCATTTCAGTCAAGGCAAAGATCCAGAGGCTGGAAGGTACAGAGCTCACAACAAATCCACACTGCTTTTGGTACCCATCAGTCACTTTTCGGGCTGGGCAGTATGACCTGAAATCCATATCACGATATGTTCTCACATTTACCTCTAACAATAAATGAAACGATAATTTTATATTTTTTACCTTGGTGCACAGATATTGCATTCTCCATTAGTGTCATTGCCATTAGTGTTGTTAGCATTGGTTAACTTAATCAATTTCACATCTGTTATTCACTGTCAAAAGAAATTGTTTTCCACACACAGATTAGCCACCGCGATTGCAGACCTTAGCAAGACTGTAGCACCGGGCGAGCATCACTCAATATGATGTGAGAGAGCGGCATT
The DNA here is from genome assembly GCF_048128805.1 of Centroberyx gerrardi. NCBI lineage: Eukaryota > Metazoa > Chordata > Actinopteri > Beryciformes > Berycidae > Centroberyx > Centroberyx gerrardi. Next base: position 15,200,398 of record NC_136011.1, read on the forward strand.
TGACTGACCAATCGGCTAGCCAACCTGAATTTGGCTCCTGATGAACACGTCTTATGCTGTGGGAAAAATAACGCGCCTCCTTGTACAAGTTTATTCCCCTTCCATTATTCAGTTTACATTATGGCAGTTTCACCTCACCTCTTCTGTTTATATATTTGTCTTCTCTCTGCAGTCTGCAGAGGGGGGAACAAATGTCGAGTTGTCTTTCCACCACTGAGGGACTCAAGGGGTCGCCATAGTCACCAAGTTTCACATTGTACTGATAGCAGCTTTAAATTAAAGGAACACACACACTGGACTGCACTGAAGGAATGCATTTACCGAAACTACCGACATGTGAAAAATTAGGTCGGTTAAAGATTCATAGTATCGGTTTCAGTACATTTTTAGTATACTGCCCAGCCCTAGTTGCTTTCTCCAAATTGGGGTTGCACCTGCTAATCAGTAGGCTGTCATAGTATACTAATATTGAATAGTTATAGGCAATATTTTTTTTATTTTTCACACAATACTGTAAAAGCTAGGATATTGTACTGTTTTCTGTATTTGATTGAGCAGATCAAAGGCAAATTACTAGCCGAGAATTGGTGGAGTAAAACAACTACTCATAATACTGTGACATGATATGATGGTTAAATTAACCCGGAACAGAAAATAACATTGTGATTCTAGACATGCATCAGTCTTTGGGCTTCAGTGTTTGAATGTAGGTGTAATTTTGAAACTGACATGCAGACGGTATGATTGATTGATTGAAATTCTTTATTGATCATTAAAATACAAGTGGCCCCTCTAGCCAGGGATGCCCCAGATACAGAAATCATCAAAAGGATAAAAACACAATAAAGCCCAAAGGCTTATTTCCATTGTGGTCCTTTTTTGGGGGGGGGTGAGGGGTGGGGTGTGGAGGGTGTTGAAGGGGCATCATGAAAAGGCAGCCAGCGGGCTGCTAGCAGCTTCTAAACATACATCATTTCATTTGAAAAGAAAGATCAATCACAGTACAATGTATAACATAGACATTCCAATATACAGATGAGGTAAAGTGCTGTACTGGTCCCAAATTCCTCAAATGAAAAATACCTGGAACATCATCCTAATAAATATTACATCACAAATCTTCCAATCACATTATAGGCCTACAATATACAACAAAACTAATCCATACAATCATAACAATATACAATGCAGATAAAGTGCTGTACCTAGAACATCAACCTAGTAACTACTGTTCCATGCTGCTCATTTAAGAGGGCAGACGGCCACTCAGCCATTTTTTCAATGAGGACTTGAAGATAACTACAGAGTTAATCATCTTAATGCTCATTGGTAGCCCATTCCACAAAATGGCAGCTGAGTACAGGAAGGTGTCCTTCCCCATACAGCTCTTGAACCTAAAGGGAACCAAATCAGTTGTGCTCCTTCTTGTGGCGTAATTATGGTTTTCCCTAACACGGGTAAAGTAGTTGCACAGGTACTTTGGGACAACATTATAGACAATCCTGTGAGCTAGACACAGTTTAATCTGCAAAACTCTCTCTTCCACTCTCAGCCATCTGAGGCTGATAAAATGAGCTGGAAGGAGATGCGTCCTAGATGGAAGTTTAAGGATCAACCATACCAATTTGTTTTGCGATGTCTGTAACTTCTTTTTGAGAATCATAGGTGCACTGGTATACCAGGAAAGGCATGCATAATCAAAAAGACACTGTACAAGAGCCCCTGCCAATGTCTCTAATGCTTTCCTATCCAAAAATCTTGATATTCTAGCCAGAAATCTGATTTTTTTGGTTGACGTTGGTGAGCACCATTTGTGCCATGCTCTCCCCTGATAAGTGGCTGTCTAGAACACAGCCTAGGTAGTTGACCAATCCTTGGCTGTGACCTCAGTGTCTCCCACTACTACCCTAAAAACAAGAGCCTTCTTCAGCTTTACCTTTGATCCAAAGAGTATGGACTCAGTTTTACCCAGATGGAGTGACAAGTATGCACTGAACACAATTTGGATATGACATGTCCAGTATATGGACTACTAGATTCAGATTGGAAAGATATGGATGGACAACAAAGGATGGAAGAAAAAGCAATTGACCAATGAGGGAATTGTAATTTTTTGAAGTTGAATTGCTACTGCAGAGATGGAGTGCTTAGAGTAAGATGTTAGAACAAGGCGTTTGAGTGGTGCATAGCCTGTGGGGTGAAGGCTTCTATAACAGATGCTTATGTAGGCAGACATGCATTTTATCTTCCTTAGACAACACTGCCACAGTCTGTTTTGCAGAATTGCATCTTATCTATTCCCAGGGCTTTCATTTTGTTTGTGCTGTTGACTGGAACAACTATACTAGTGGAACTACTATAGAGATCTGCCAGCCTTTAGTTACATTATGGCTTTTGAAAGTGCAAGCAATTATTAGAGCAGTCATTGCGATTCTCGTACCTTTTGAAGTAGGTAGACTGCAGAGGCTGGAACTGCCGTTGGCAGAAAGCTCAGTTTTACACTTGCAGCGTTTGTACTCACTGTGCACCTTGGTCGGTGTCAAGCTGAAATTGAAAAGTGCTTGCAAGAAGCAGGCTCGTTGAGATAATGGCTTTGCTTTTTATTTTTTGATTGGTTGATGAAAATGTTGTTGTGAATAGGCTTGTATGACCAAGGTTATGCTCTATGGCAAAGGCTCAAGGCTATTCTCTGAACAGCAAATGTGGATGTCAGTGTTTGCTAGCCTCATCTAGCATTCTTAGGTATGCTGTTACTTTATACTGTTATATGGTACTACATTACTCATTCATTGTTCATTGTTGAGCATAGCTTTGACCTTGGCTGTCCTCTAAGGTCGCTTTGAGATATCTGACTAAAGGATGAATTTGCATGTCAGCCCTCGTTCCTGCTGTCCTCCATCTCTGACGGAATGGCCTCTGTGTGTGTGTGTGTGTGTGGGAGGTGTGTCAGTCAGACCTGTGTGATGGGGCATGCCACTGTACAATGAAGGGACCGCTGCTCACTCACAAACACTGGCCCACTTCCAGTACCGGGTCAGCGAGTTCACTTGTGGGCACAGAGAGCTGCCGGGCCAGACATACGCTCCATCTCATTCCAAGGAATAGCTCTAGAAAGCCTTTTTCTTTGATTAGACTACAGCCCTCTTGCATCTCCGAGTGGAATTGGAGGCTTATATGTTTGGCAGTTCAGCTGATATGACAGAAAGGCAACACTGTATGGCACCATGTCAACAAGTAGTACTATTTTGGCTGTGACAATATGGCTATTCTGTGGCTTGCCTTTTTTCAGCACTAATATAGCTCTGTCTTTAGGGGGCAGACATGAGTCGTCTTTTGTGGTGTTCTTTGGGGATCCTTCTGCTGGCTAGTATTTCCATCTCACCTGTCTGCCTGATTGGTAAACTTAGTCCATGAAATATGAACAGCTCCCTCTCAACCTTGGTTGTTTTCTCTTTTCCCCTCTCTCTTTCTGTCTCTAAAGGTATCCCTGTTGCCCAGCAACACCTTATCTGGAACAATCTGGAGCTAGATGACGAATATTGTCTACATGACTATGGGTAAGCCTTACTCCTGACCCTCTGTAGTTTCTTTTTTTCCTTCAGTTTGCCATTGACACCAAGTCAAGAAACACAGGCAACAAGGCTCATTAAAACAATTATGAGCAATTGGTTTGAGGACATGCTATCTACATTTGGACTGATTTGCATGTGCACTTAAAAAGCAATTCCCACTGTGGTGGGTCAATCTTGACTGAATCCAGTGTGTTGGAAATGAGCCAGAGATGTAGAGCTGGATGAGACAAGCGACATACTGGCCGTGTTTAGAGAGCTCGCTCCTTCACGACTTGTCAGTTTATTAAATGCAGACTTGCCCCTCTAGTGCTCTGCTGGCTGCAGATGTTGGTATTGTTATGAATGCTTGTCACTTAATTTTCCACATGAGCGGCCCCTGGTGAGATCGTGCTAAGCTCGCCTATCAACAGCAACATGCTTTTGAAGTTTTAGAAGCAGGGGAGTGGAGTAAGCAATGAAATGGCTGTTCACACGAAACGGATGTTCCAATGGAATTCCCAGTCGTGTGCATAAGTTCATCTGGAAATCATCCCAAACCTTCGAATTATGTTTGTTTTAGATCAGGCCCTCTCTCCCCTCTGCCTCAGAAGTAAAGCACTTCACCCTAGCTGTAAATCTATTGTCTACCGTTATCCCCCCCTCTCCCGTTTGATCTGCATACACTGCACAGGAAAGTGCTTGGGAAGGGGCTTTAGGGTAATGTTCTCTGATATTGCTGTATTGATCAACAATCTGTTTGTGTTTGCAGCGTTGCAGAGGGCTGCACTCTGAAGCTGGTCTTGGCTATGAGGGGAGGTCCCATCAACACCAGGAGAGGTAAGGGAAAACCAAAAGATCTGTATACCGGTCCCTCATTTCCAGTTTTGTATCAAAAGAAAACATCATGCTCGGTCAACTCGGCCGCTAAATAAGGGAATGAAAAATAAGCTGTTCTTCCTCTGTCAGTGACCATGGAAGACCCGATGAAAGAGGTTGCTGACCTGATGGAGAGCTCTAGGGAGGAGGGCTGGGAGAAAAACCTGGCCAACAAGCAGGTCACTTTCCTGGTCTACCGTGAGGGTGACCAGCTCAACTTCTTTCGGGTGGTGGACAGAGGAGACGGCACTCTGACCCCTCTGTCTGAATCTCTGAGGTGAGCATATGGTCATGATATCTGTTTTGTTTTTTTTTTTGCACACTTTTGTTTTGCTCTCTAACAACTCAGAATCAGTTTTTTTGTCCAAATAAGTGTGCACATACACGTACAAGGAATGGGACTTGGAGGGTTGCTCATTTAGGTCACATTAAACATAACACAAACACAAAATAATTTATAAATGGAAATTTAGGAAATATGTCTTTTCTATACCACATGGTCTCTGTTAGAGCCTGAATGATTGCAGTGATAGGATGTCAGTTATAGAAAAAATAAGCAGAAATGTATAGATCTAGAGAATATTGCAGAATATTGAGGTTTTGAGTGTTTTGAACAGTGCAAAGGGAAAAAAAGCTGCACACAAATGTTGGAATGGTATAAACGTAGGATAAATAAAGTATGAATATATAACTATACAGCCAGTGTGGAGTTGAGTGTGTGTGTGTGTGTGTGTGTATATCCTACTATAGAATGAGGAAAACTCTGTCTGTCCGTCCGTCCGCATCCATTTTGCTCCTCAATGGGTTGGCCGATCAATCTGAAACTGCACATGGGCATTGAGCATTGGCATAGGCAGGGACTGACGAAGCCGATTTTTCCATTTTCCCAAATTTACGCTGTTTATGCGCATTTTTGGCAAGTTTGCGCGGAGTTGTGGCGCTCGCATCCCTGGAAGTCTGCACGTAGTTGTGGCGCGCGCATCCCCGGGTATGGACTAGTAAGAATTGACTTTATGATATTAGATGCAGGAGTTGATTACCAGCAGTAGAGTGCTATTGTCCATTGTTGTGCCTTAGGTTGTGTTGTGCAGTTCAATTGTTGATGAGGGCCACCGCCCAGGGGAAGAAGCTGTAGCATCTGCTTTTGGCACTGCTGTTTCTAAGGCGGCTCTGCTAGATCACTAATATCAGGAGTGTTTTTGTCCTGCCATGTTTCCCAGTGGCGGCTCGGTGTATAATGTGTACACCGAGGAGGAGGAGGACGGGGAGAGTTCTGCAGCTGCACAGCAGAGTCTTGAGAACTCCATCACCATGACCAAAATGAAGCTGCTCAAAGCCAAGATGGAGGACATGAACCTCAACAAGAAGGTAGGAAGCTCCAGGGATCAGTGAAACCATTAAAAACGTGCTTCCTATTGGATTGTCACCATGGCTTCCAGCACAGTATTGATTTTCACACCATTTTTAAGTTCATGCAGGGTTCATGCTTAGTCTTTTGATGAAAGTGTGCTTTCAATTTAGTCAGATTTTAGTCATGTCATATTGATTCAGTTCAGTCAATAACTCACTGACTAAATGGCATATGATTTTAGTTAACAAAATACCACTGTATCTGACAAAAATGTTATAATTAAATGTGCATGAGAACAAATGGCACCACTGCATTAATGCAGACTACATTTGCAGCATTTTGACATTTCCCAATTTATCTGTTGCTGTGGGAGCTGTCTGATATTTTTGGGAATGTTGTCAAGATGATTTGAAGAGCAGGCATTGCACTCTGTTCAAGGATAGATACAATAATCATCTCCTGCAGAGTTTTTCATTCTGTCATATTTTCATCAACAATAGAATGAAATAAGTTTAAATTAGTTAAACATTTATGTCATGACAATAAACTTGAACATCAAGCTTTTTTGTTTTTTTTGTGACGAGATTACCACTTCTTTCACAGCGTTGGACACAGTGTAAATGTATATTTTTGATAGCTATGTGGTAAAATCTAACTGCTCTATCTGTGTCTCTGTCCTCCAGCCCAAGAAGTCTGCTAAGTTGAAACCGCGGCCCCCTGTCAGCCCCCATCCGTGCAGTGGCTCCCTAGGGTCCTCCAGCACACGACACCATCATCGCCTCTTTCGTGTGCTCCCCCAGATCAACCAGCCACGGCACTCAAACACACAACTACCTCCAATCAGAGACCACGAATCCGTCGCCCCCTCCCCTCCCTCTGCTGCTGCCTCCTCTGCTCACCTGTCTGTCACCAGACGAGCCCCTCCCTCTTTCTCCTCCTCTTCCTGTTATATGCTTCAGGAGGAGGAGCCATGGGAGACATGCCCTCCTTTTGCAAAGATCCGGCCCCCGCCCAAAGTGTCCCGGTTGGACATTGGCAGCACCAGGTTGATGCGGGACTGTGTGTACCCGCAGCTCCCTCCACTGTCTACCAGGGGGCAACCTGAGGGCACCTTTGAGGCAGCTGAGCCTGTAGGGGAGGCAATGGGGCTGGGTTTGTTGGAGGAAGCTGTTGGACTGGTGGAGCCAACACAGCCTGTAGCTCCATTTGGGGATCTGCTGTCAGACCCTCTGAGTCTGGATGTGTCCACGCAGCCAGAAGGGGGCCTGCGGTCCCTGGAGGTTGGGGCTCAGCACCAGCTGCCCTCCTCCCCCTCCCTGCTCAGTACCTGGACACTAGAGACTACTGATAGGCTCACCAGCAGAGCTGATAGGACACTGCTTGGCAGCTCGTTGCATATCAGTCCTCCCTCTCCATTGCCCACCTCCACCTCACCATCCACTGCTATCAGACAGTTGCCTCAGCCATTTGATTTCACTGGCTCCTCCTTACAGCCCAATCCTCAAGCACAACCTTCAGCACAGGTGAAGCCAGGCAACACAGCTCCTCACCCCCCACCACGCCTTCGCGGTATCAAAGTGGAATCGCCTGGCAAGAGGCCGGAGATTATCTCCAAGAACGAGGCAAGAGGCATCACTAAGATGGCCAACCAAGCCTGTAAGGAGCCACTGGGGTCCCTCAACAACTCTGAGCTCCTGGCTTCTCTCTCCACAAGGGCTGCAGGGAGCAGCAGCAGGGAAGGCCTTGGACAGAGTCTGGGACTCACATTGGCACTGCCTACTGCCAGTGCTTCAGGACAGGGCATCCTGGGTTCCAAGCCGCCCTCCATCCCAACTAACATGCTCCTCCAGGATGATCTCATAAGACAAATGTCCCCCTTGCACAGAGCTGCAGCCTCTTACATGGTGAGCAAACATTTAGAAAGGACAGTCATAGTGCCAATCTAAACTGGTTTTGTTTTTATGTTTTTATCCTAATGTTGTATTCACATTGTTCCTCGGCCACTTTCGTCAGTATATCGCTCCAACTTGTTTTAATTTAATTATAGTGACATTTTTCCCTCACTAGTGCTCAAGAGGTACTCCATGGATACAATTCAAGCTCGACATTTCCAGGACAAGATTACATATTTTTTTATTTTTTATTATTATTATTGTTTTGTGCTCTGCAGTAGTGTATTGATTTGTCCTCATAATATTTCATGTTGCTGTTGCCTTTGCAGGCCACCAACAGTCTTGCATCAGCTGGGGGAGCTGCGACTTCAATTAGGAGAATAGGTAAGTGGAGCTCCAAAATGGAGCACTCACTCACACACACATACCTTCTATATTCATAAAGTACTAGCAAATAAAGAAATTGTTACCTTGAGATGGCTGGAATCGATGTTGTGCAGAGTCTGTAGTATTCAGAGTGCTGTCCTTGTGAACTATGGTGTGGTGTAGGCTGCTGTCAGTGCAATGTTCAGAGAGAAAGAAGATATGTGACCTAGGGTTAGCAGCGCCAGAGTGCACACATATTAGCAAAGCAGTTTTAACCTTCAACAGTTGAATGGTGAAGACATACGCAGAGGAGACGGTGTTATGTGAAAGCCATCAATGCATGTTGTATGAACGCTACAACAAAGGACCACCAGGGTTTTAAATATTCAGTATTTTACCAACTGCAGAAGCAGCACAAGCAACAGAAGGCACCAGGCCTACATACTCACTTATTTATGTCTCATTGATATGCTTACACCATTCACCCAGAGTATGGATAAACACACATGGATCAATACAAAAAGTAATGAGACAAGATACTCAATTTTCCTCTACCACAGGACAGTTCTGTTTATCAGTATGCTGACAGTGCTGCTAACACCTCCATGACTTGTTCTAACACATTTCCAAGGTTGAGCTTGTTTTTAATTCTTGATTGAATTCCTGGAATCTGTTTTTGTATGTGAGGTAGTTTTTGTCTTTCGATTAACCTTTGGTGGTATGTACGCGTTTGTATGTCTGCATCATAACAGATTAAAAGAGGACAACACAACTCAAAATCCAATCCCATGCCCCACTGCTTGACAGTGAGCGTCCTGTAGCTGCTTCATCACAAAGCTGTCAGTTTTATCTGTTCTGTTACGCCTGTCCCTGTTCTCCTATCCCCACGGCTCACAAACCCGGCCGGGGTGCATGCTTCCACAGACACGATTATCATGGGTAGAAGCTGACATAAGCTGGTGTTCCCTGACTTAGAAAATGAACAGTGTATTTTATGACGTGTTACTAGAATTACTACAAGCACAGGTGCACAAAGAAAGGCTATTCCTTGAAGGCTTTTTTCAAATGGAACCTTACATGATTGAGAAACGGCCATTTGCACCATTTGACCGGTGTTTAAAGGAGAATACCAGTGTTATTTGGGACAGAGCGTTTGCAGTCAGGGCCCTGAGGCTCTGGAACAATCTGCCCGAGGAAATCAGGTCGGCTGAGTCAGTGATCTCTTTTAAGTCCCTTCTTAAAACATACTTTTATCAGAAAGCCTTTCCTGATTTGAGTTTTAATTTCCTTTGAGCTGTCTTTTATTACACTGTATTGGTTTTATACACCAAGTTGTTTTTATCTGTTTTCTTTGAAAACCTGATGATTATATGACTTGTCTGTTTTATTTTTATTTTTTCTGCCTTTGTGAAGCACTTTGTAACGTGGATTTTGAAAAGTGCTCTATAAATAAAGATTATTATTATTTAGACTTATAGCCCATTTACTGTCTACATCTAGTTTACATTCCCCCCCAATCATTTTGCAATGATGATTTTTTTTTTTTTTTTTGACATTTAGCTACTTGTTTTTCATCATTTTTAAAATACAAACTTCATGGTGTCAAACCTATCTTGAAATTTACTGCCCCGACTAACAAAGACGCCCTAAATCTAAAGTTTGTAAGGCAACATGTTTTGAGGGATTATTTCCTGGGCGGAGACTTCCATTTCTTCCTGTGGGTGTCAGGTGATTGACACACTGAACTCGGGCACAAAGGAATAACGATAAAACGGAAACCTCGACAAAACCAAATTGAGGCTTCACGTTAACTGTGCTGGATTATCTAGCTCTAGTCTGTGCAAGTTGCAGACCCCATCAGGAATAATGTAAAGAAGAGGAGCGACCTTAACAGTTGGAACAAACTTTAAAAAAAAAAAACCACTGGTATTATCCTTCAAGCTTCACTGCGTGCTCTGTTATTCCACACTGGCTCCTGTAAAGTAAATAAAAGATGTTGTTCCCTTTGCTCTCAGGCACTCCAACATACCACCTACCTCCAGTCAAAGCTCCCATAGGCAGCAAGAAGAAGAGCGCCAAGCACTGCTTCCTTTGTGGCAAGAAGACCGGCCTGGCCACCAGCTATGAGTGCAGGTACGAGTGCATCGAGCGTTTGTACCTGCCCTCTCGCGTGTGCCGTCTCTCTCTCACTCAAATCCCTCCCCGTCTGTCAGTCATGTCCTTGAACATTCTCTTTAGTAGAAAGTTGTCTTTTCCTAGTTCATCAATTTGTCTCTCTGCCATCCCTCCCTTCAAAACATTCCCCTGTTCACTGCTTGTTGTGCCACATGTTATTAGCATTATCAAAGGTTCGCCTCTAAAGTGTCCATCTGTAACACTTCCCCCTCTCTGGCCTTGCTTGAGGCGCCCACATTGAAGATGATGTAATAGTGTGCAACTTATAACTTTTATCTCCTAACACAGGCCGTTTGACTGAACGCAGAGCTTCCCACTGCGTTGAGATGACTGTAATTGAGCGCAGTTTAGTTGGATGGAAAATTACTGTGATCAAACGAAGTCTTATGTAATTTACTGCATGGTAAAGTGGTTACAAATGAAAACTTTTAGTTTAGATCTGGAATAGTTTATAGCTCTTTTACTAGTGCGTTGTTTTCAAAAGAAAGAAAATGGAAGCACGTGGATAGAGGCTTTCAGTCTGTTTGCTTGGCTATGAAAGAGAGGAGATAACATGGAATAATTTCACTCTACACTCAAACTCAACTCCTAATTGATTGAACAGAGGAGAGGTCAAAATTTAATATTACATTAATTTTAATTTGCTCACTGGGAAGGCTCAAGAAGGCTACAGTTGGCAAGATGGACACAATTTGTAATGTCAGTCCTAAATATTACCTACATCTGATTGTATCCTGCATGCATACCAAAATTTCTATTATGCCAATCTTTCAGGTGTGGCAACAACTTCTGTGCTACCCACCGCTACGCTGAGACCCACGACTGCACTTACGACTACAAAAGTGCCGGACGGCGCTTCCTGCAGGAGACCAACCCGCTCATCAGTGCTCCCAAGCTGCCTAAGATCTAGACCCAATAAAGTCTCACTCCGCTCTCATTGATTGAGGGACGAACTGAAGAACTACAGGTTTTAACTGAACGAATGAACGAACCAATGGACGAATACAGAGTCTGCTAAGTCTTCTCTAGCAGAGAGAAAGAACTTAATCACCGCTGTGTGCTTTTTATCACCCAAGTTTGCTTAAAAATGAATTAATAAAATATCCTGAAAAGCCAAGTGTGAACAAACAAGAGTAAATCGAAACGGCACAGACCTAGTTATCACTTCTGGACAATGTGAAGAAAACGTTTATCCTTTTTTTCCGTTACCTTGTTCTTTTCCCATAGCAAAAAAAAACAACAAAAAAAAAACTGTGTGCATGTATATAGGTAGTTTTTTGAAAAATGTCTGTTGCACGTTCAAACTTATATCTATTTTTAGTTTTGTCAGCCTTTTTTTTTTTTAAATAGGACTGCAGATGACTTCATTGGACAAGTCTTTGAGAGATGCACTTTAGAATTATATTTATACATTTGACCTTCCTTACTGGGGGGAAGGATCCTTAAATTTCTGTGTTTGTCTTTATGAAGTGTTTATGTTGTCCTTCATCAAGATTTTTTATATTCAGCACCTCTCCCCTTCTTTCTTATATGGGCACATATACTGACGTCACTAATGAATATCTTTATGGAAGAATACAGTACACTCACTTATTGATGAAATACTTATTTATTGATGAAATACTACTTATTTAAATTCAAGGTTTGGTTTTTTGAAATAGCAAGTATGCAATCTGTGTAGGTGTGAATGTCAGTTGTAATCTGTATGCCTATTAAGTAAACTGTACTAGGATGGGGGGGCGGGGGGGGGGGGGGTATAGTGTTAAATGATGTGTCTACAGTGAGGTGGTTGCCATAAAATCTCTTTTGTAAATGTTTTTTTTAATTGTGCAGCTGTTGTTGCAAAAACTTTAAAATGCTGTTATAGTATCTATGGGGGTTTGCTCTAATAAATTAAGTTTGTCTTTCCATACATTTCTGTCACTGGCTCAATAGATCCAAAACTTATCTTGTTGTAAATTACCTTTGACCATTGTCAGATTTTTATTTGTATTTTTTTAGCTCTGAAACATTGGGAACTGAAACATTGGGTTCAGGCCTTCACAGATAGTCTTGCAGTCATTTCCGTTTCTGTCTTATTCAGACAGACCGTTCCCCCAGATGCAGCACGTGGCCAAAGCCTGAGGATCTGCTTCTGATATCACTGTCCACAGATTGAAGTGCTGTAGTTTGGGCAAAATGCAAACTCCAATCCTGGAGAGTGGAGAACATACAATCGCTCTGAAGAGTCATTTACTTGTCTTGTTCAGTAATGCAATGCACTTACCAAGGTCAAGATAAAATGTGCGTCATCCATGTGTTTCAGTAATACCCCTCGTTGGATGTTATTTGGTAATGTAACGACGTTGGCAGTTGGTAAATGCGTAAACATTTCCTTTAATTTGTGAAACCAACAACTTGTTAATTTGTTGTGTCACTCCTCTGGTGAGTGACTGGGGTGTAAAGCTAAAAAAAGAGAACTGGGGCTGCCGCTTATTTTCAGTTTGCTGGATACAGTTCCCATGCAACAGACACCCTGACCCGAGTCACGTCTCCGTGTTTTATCCTCACTTCACTCCCTCATGTTGCCTGGCTTTGATCCAAGATAATTGGGCGGTGTAATCTATACCGCCGAAACTTTGCTTAGTCTCTCTTGTCAGATAAGTGCATATGAACATGGAAAAAGGCATCTTTTGAAAAAAAAAAGATTGATTTTACTGGCAGAATAATTCCAGATAGCTGTTAGAAATAGACTTCCTCTATGCTAATTTTCTTTCAAACTTCTCGGCAGCAGCAGGAAGTGAATTTTTCATTAGAAGAGTCACAAGTTCAGGGGACAATAAGCGTGTCGGGTTGCACTCTGTTTTAGATCCGTCACTGCTGTCATTTTCTAGTCAGAACTCACACTAGTCATGACTTTGAAGGGCTACGCAGCTATGAAATCACAATTTTCTGTCATTTTTGCTGATTTACAGGCACTTTTTCTGACTGAATTTTTCATGTACTGGATGTGGGGAACACAGTATGTCAAAAATCCCTTTTGTTACACACAGCTTTAATGAAATAGTCCCATAAAGTGAGCATTTTGTATTGTACTCATTTTATTGTTACTATAACATAGCTTTGGGGGTTTATAGTTTTCTTCTAGTATTTGATTTGGTTGCCTCCAGCTGTTTGTTTCTCAGTAAGTAGAACAGTGTTCCACTGCTCACCCACCCACAGAGGTGCACTGTGTTATTTTCTGACGCACCGGTGGAAATATGGTTTCTGCTTTCTGTTTCTGTTTCAGGATTGTTCAGCTCGCCTCTTGCTACTGTGCCAGGTACTTCGCACAGACTCACTGAAAAGCACAAGAACTTTTGTTTTGTTAAAGGTGTCTTATTGAAGAATAATTCTTGCTCAGTGGGGTTGTCATTGGACACATTCAGTGTTAAAATGTCTACAGTCTTTGAAAGGATGCTTTGAAAACATAATCCATTGCAGACTTCTGACTACCTGTTGTATTCAGTAATGTAATTCACTGGAACAGTCGAACATAAGTGGAAAATTTACAGTTGCTCTTGTGTAATTTTGCTTCTAAAAACCATACAATATTTAGTTAAACAGGTTGCTCCAGACTGTTGTATAGTGTTAGAATCAGTATCTTTAATCATTATCAACCACTAGGCTATTTCAAGATAAAATAATGTAAAATATAGTGTCTATAATCTGGATCACATTTTCTAAAAACATGTTTTTGAATAATCCAACATGTAATTTATTCCAAAAGTGTCTACAATTGTTTTTGTTTGTTTTTTGGAATCAAATCGCACACAATCCATTACACCTCAACCTCGTGTGTCTGTGTGAAAATAGATTTGTAGCCTATGTGCCTGTATGGCATTAATGTGCCACTCTGCTGAGTCAAATCTGCACAGGAGTGGAGGGGGCAAGGGGTGAGACGATCAAGCATTACCAGTCTGACAGGTTCATCCTAGCAGATGAGATAGGAGTCAGGGCACACACAAACACACACACACACACACGCACACCTCAACAGTTCAAAAACAGAACACCATCTTTACCATCTCACCCCCCTCTGTTCCAATCCCACCTACTGACAGGCCCACTGACCTCCTGGGACTGACCTCTCTTCTGCCTTTTCTGTGTCCCTCCCTGTCTCACTTCCTCTTTGTCTCTCATCCACCCTCTCTCCCTCTCTCTCTCTCACTCAGCTTGTTTTTTATGACCCCTAACTCTCCTTTATTTGTTTCTCTATCCAACACTGAATTGCTTTGGCGTCTGACCGGTATTCGGTGCTGCATTCCACGCACTTTCAGGGATGGGCCTGGCTTTAATCCAAACGCATGCCTCAAACTGCAGACATGGGGCACTTACAATGGACCATGAGCATAACGCATGTCATCCGCCCTTCCTTGTTCATCCCAGTGTCAAACACACACACACACACACACACACACACATATTCCTCAAGCAGAACTAGAAAAGCTGGATGTATGTTGCACTGTAGGAAAGGCTGGGAGGACTGAAAGATGCAAATCCTTTACTCAGTGTGTACTGACTGTAAAGTGTCTTCTCTTTTCTATCTTTTTTTATGTCCTTTTTAATGCAAATGTACTTAAAGGGCTGTTTTACTATTAATAGGACAAGGAATAGCTGTGTTGTGCGCAGCCGTCTGTCTGCACATTTAACACATCAACTCCCATCCTAATCCCCGCATGCAGAGAGGCGGCCTGTGTCTCTCAGCCGCTGAGACGCATGCATGTCAATTTGGCAGCCCTGCGACTCACTCTGAGGTGCCCACTCGCCCCAGACAGAGCACAGAGGCTCTGTTGTCCGGCCCCAAGGACGGAGTGGCGGGCTGTGCATCAGTAATAAGCCCAAATACAATGAAGAGGTTTCACAGAGATAGAGCCGAGGCTTTGAGTCCACAGAGGCTACATTCCCTTCTTTAAGTGAGCCTTCCCCAACAAACTGTGCTGTGAATGAGGCGCTCTTAATGTGGAATTATATGGTGTGAATCACTTCAGTCAAGACGGCCATACACTACAGGCCATTCATAATCTGAAATGATGACCAATGCACTGGAACTTCTTAACACAGGGTGACAGCATCTGGATTATGAGTGTTGTTCTCAATAGACAGCAATCCTCTTTATTATTATCTTCATCATCATCACCCTCTTTAAATCCATCACCACCACCACCATCATCATCATCTTCATTCTTCTTCATCATCATCATCATCATCATCATCATCATCATCCTCCTCTTTGAACAAAGCTAATTCTTATCCATCACCACCACCATCCTCCTCCTCCTCCTCCTCCTCCTCCTCCTCCTCCTCATCCTCATCATCTTTGTAGTCCACAGCCTTGATGCGCCCGCGTGCGCCGCCTGTCCTTTAAATTCATTATTTCCCTTGAATTTTTTTTCACTCCATTTTAACGCGGAAGTCTGTGACGCATAGGCTACTACACACAGCTGCGAGCGGGGGGCGATGAAATAAACAAAACGTCGTCATTCGGTGCCAAACAGAGCGGTGAGTGTCTTGTGGTTTTTTTGCCTCTATGTTGCCTCAGTAAAATGCGACCAAATGTGATAGTCCTGCCGTGGTCCAATGCAGCTCTGCGTCCGTCTACACTGTAGCTCCGCTGCCTCTGCTGCGCCTCTCGCCTTATTAAAGCCAACCGGAGACGGCCGAGGGACGGACGGACCGTGCGTCTGGACTGTTTGGGGATGTGATTGTGTGAGAATTTTCTTGCATTGCCCCGCTGTAGAAGCTGACACTCGGTCCTGCGACGTTCACCGTAGCCTGCTGTAACTAAAGGTTGGTATGCAAATTTAGTTTACTGTGATCGACCGATGCGCTCTGCAGTGATTTGCAGCTATTGTGCGGCTGAGATGCCCGCTGCTGATAGTGAAATTGGTGCACAAATTGGTCTGCTCAGTAGTGCTGTTAGTGAATTAAGACGAGACGTCATGTTGAACATGTCCCAGCAACCCTTTAGTCAATTTTCCTCGAGCCTTTAACGCCTGAGCCTTGATCGTTTGTGGTGAAATAAGGTTGGGATATGAGGTCATGAAAATGTAATTTTAGAAATGGCATTCCGACACAATTAAGACGGGAGCTTGGAAGATCTGTGAAAAGATCTTTTACCGTCTTTGCTATTTCAGGATGTTGGTTTTCCTCTTGCCTTTTCAAATAAGACAAATCCGTCTGGTGTTAGTATGGGCTCACAACAGGCGAGCGAGACAGCGCGTTTGTGTCCTCTGACTTTATCACGAATATTGGACCAGTATTGGTAGGATTGTTTGTGGTTGGATTCAGAGTACAAGTAACACACCATAGCTTTGTCTCTATGAACATTTGCCTCCGTGTTTTCACCGTGTATGTCCGGGCTACAGGTCTGGGGCGCACTGCCCGGCCGGTCGGTCCCTTATAATAAACCGTAATAAACCCAGACAGCAGGCGCCCTAGATAGCTGCACTGCTTCTATAGGCTACAGTCGCCTGCAAACCAATGTTAATAGTGATTCCACTGAGAGCTTAAAAAAATCCTTCTTTTCATATTGTTTGCCGGCCATTCAAACACCAGCAACACAGCAATTTGACACTGAATGATATGAAGCTATAATTGTGTTGCATTGCATCATACCAATTAGTGACAAGTTTGCAGCCCATTCTGCCATCAAACACACTCAGCTGGAGTTAGTTCCTACAGTGCTTCTCCCATTACACTCTATCTCCTCCATCATGGCTGCAGGATCAGCTTTCCTCACTTTGTTCTATCTTGAACTCCTGTCCTGCCATTCACACCATCATATCTAGACGTGTCAGACAGTGTATTACAATTCCAGTCAATTTGATCCTGTTCGTATATCATTGTTTTAAGATGCAGCAAAGCAGTTAATGTAAACTAGGTGGAAAGCTTTTTGTTCTTGTGACAACCTGCCTCTGCTGCTAATGTGCGAAAAGCCTGCTGTGATATTCACTTTTCCTCAGGAGGCCAAACTAATTAGCCTCTCAGTCTCCATATTCTGTCACACCAAGGTTACAAGTCTCGGCTGGGTCTCAAAGACACCTTCCTATAATTCCATCCTTATCGTGATCCAGGATTCAGCGTCGTGTTCAGCTACTGTTGGGGCCCGAGGAAGAACCAGCTGTGTCTCTGTGTATGTGTGTGTTACATCACTGTAGCCCGTGGTTATGTCTTTGCCACTGTTGTGAAATACTGAGGGCTTGTTGCGATAAGAGAACTCATTGTCCCATTGGTATCTGTGGAGCGTGCATGCATAAACTTGCAGATAACACAATGCTTATTCTCTCTGTTGAGCTGCTGTGTAACTAATCCTGCCTCCTCACATGGGATTACCGCATATAGATTGGCTCCCTTTTTCATACACACAATGTTTAAGTTTCTGACACACTTGAGCGTTTGAACAGTGACAGCGGACGGTGGCCTTCCTCTAGGCAGACAGTTGGAGCTCTAATCTTGGTGTCGTACTTGAGCTAGGAACAAAAGAAATATCTCTGCTCAGGAGAATAGATTGCTCTTAATTTGCAGCAGCAGCCTGAAAAAAATGAACATTTTAGTAAAAGATGTGCCGGTCTTTTGTTCAGATGATGAGCAAACATCACATGAAGCCGAGAGTAAACATATGATGTTTGCTCTCCGCTTCCTTACTTAAATTACAGAATTGATCTCAAGTGCATGGTTGAGAAAATAATTTCAATGTAGCAGACACAAGCAAATAGCAAACCAAATTAAGTAACCTTTGGTAGCCTGCTTAGACAAATCCTAGCCAAGGCGGGAAGAAAAATGCCCTTTATTCAGATATCTCTATGGGTTTCTCAAAGGTTTGTGGTGTACTCCAAAGACTAGTCCCAGTGCAAAGACTGCACCGGGACCAACCTGTTGTTTATAGTATAGAATCACTTGATAGTTTCATAATGACCAGATCAACACGTTCCCCAGCGTTTGGGCCACTCTACTCCTCTCCCTCTACTTTATATTCTTCGCAGTCTGGCCTCTCATCTGGGCCGGCTGATGGTGTGCTCTTGAACAGCAAGGGATTTGTGTGTAGGACTCGACAAGCATTCTGCGATTGTGTGAAATCTCATCTATTCCAGGGGCCCGAGCCGCCCGAGCCGACAACAGATTCTGAGGTCGTCAGTAGTCCTGACAAACCTGACTACAGGGAGAAAGGAGCAACTAAAGCCATAATTATGATTCCAAACAGGAGGAAGAGGAGGGCCGAGGCCGTGCCAGTTAATCTGCTAAAACTGAGAGGGAAGGAGCCTGGAGTCTTAATGGACTGTGCCATTGTGCGATTGCAAATTAAATCGTACTTCTTCAGAGATACAGTATGTTCTGAGGAAAGTTATTGGAGGGTGGAAAAAATGCAATCAAACTATCTGAAACTCCCTATAGTAGCTTTCTGCCAATTAACTGCTGGCATTGTTTGACACAATTGGTTGTGATGGTGAAGTGTGCCTCCCACAGTATTTTAAAGAGCGGAGCAGAGAATGGATTTGACAGCACCTATTGTGTTATTCTATAGCAATTTCAATCAAATTCAATTTAACAAAACCCAGAAACATTTTGACTGGTTTCGGGGCTAACATTATTGGCTTGCAGAAAGACTTTCAGAGAAAGGTTTTCAATTCTGGTTTATCTACTGTAGTCGCACTCTTTGTTGTGGCAAATTAGTCAACTGTACAGCAACTGATGTCTGTTCAGCATGTTCAGTAATCTTTGTGTACACCTATAGATAATAAACGTAGAAAAACAGATTGGGGCTTCACAAAATGAGGCTTGTTCAAAAATTCATGCAGTTTTGTGATATTGTTTAAAAAAAAGATTATCCTGGTGGATTAGTGAATTGTTAGCAACAAGACAATATCTCGCTCTCGCTCTCTCTCTCTCTAACACATACACACTTCCTTTTTCATTATATTTCCTGTATACTTGCAACTAGCGCTGATAGAGGATCAGCTGGGACTTCTCAAAGGTTTAGTTTTCCCACACATGATCGTTATTTTTCTGCCCTACCCAGAGAAAAGCGCTTTAAAATTTCTTTCTTACTATCTTTTGATTGCTTGTCAAGTGTCACCATTCCTTGTTTTGTCATGTCAACCTGTTTTCAAAATGGCACCTGTAGAAAAAAACTTGCACTGCATCTCCATGTCAACAGTTTTCACCTGCTCAGTCCGCAACCTCTGCTGTTAAACTATAAATTAGTATTGATTGCATTGTGCAGAGAGAGAGGAAATGGAACTAGCCAACAAAAATAAAGTATTCACACACCCAGCATACATATCCTGTTCCCTTTTACCAGAAGTGTGTGTGTGTGTGTGTTAGTGGGTGTGTTTGTGTGCCTCAAATGTCTCCGTATTCAGGATGTGGGTTTTTCTGGACTCCTGTGTCTGCAAGGAAGCCATAATAATGTCAGTCATTACTCTGTTAGACCTCCAGCATTGCAATATTTAATTGTTTTTGTATTGATCTTAGGCTTCGCTCATTAAAAATCTATCAGCAGTATTATGCACAGTCTATCCACACACCACCATATGGCAGCTGTACAAGAGCAGTGTCCCCTGCACCATCTAGACTTTGTGCATCTGTGCCGTACAGTTTTTGTTATCTGATCCCGGACTATAATAGTATGAACACATCCCCTGCTAGTCTTGTTGTATCAGCGTCTGGCTGGGCTGTAACATGATAACATAATAAATGTGTCTTACTGTGTAGTTTCTCTTTCCCTCCTGTGCTCTAACTCAATCCTGCCCTGCCCCACTACTGTGTCCCACTGTGGCCTGTCTTCTTCCATAGGGAAGGGAATATTGATCCGCTCTAATGACTTCCTCCTATGAATGATGGCATATATCCCACCGCTGTGATGTCCAGCCTCGCTACACTGGCCGGAATATTGGTAAAGCAGTTTTCTGAGTGTTTAAAAATGCAGGGAATAGGACAGCAGGGCACTGTGTGTATATTTACGACAGATTTTACATATAGCCTTGTCCACTCAAGCTTGTGTGTGTGTGTGTGTGTGTGTGTGTGTGTGTGTGTGTGTGTGTGTGTGTGCTTGCATAATGTGTGTATAGTAGGGGTGCTGTGAAATTGTAATGTATGGGATGAAAGGGGGAAAGCCTGAGACAGTTGCTATACATCAAGTGTGCAGAAGTGCGAGCTCAGCTGGAATGGACGGTGCGGTGGCACTGCTGCGTGGTCGCGGTCTATGGTTGATGATGTCATTAGAGCTGTCTTGGTGTCCCAAGGTCTCTGTCTGGCGGTGGCAGCGGGCCGGGAGGAGGGCGTGTCTGAGAAGCCAAGTCTCGGCAGCGCGAGACATTGTTGCAGTCGAGATGGATCCATCACACACTTTTTGACTGTAATTGGATCCCGTTTGGGGTTTTATGTTTCATTGTCTCAGTTAAATAATCCAATGGTTCAAAATTAGGTGCTAGACCATAATTCACTGGTTTTTGCTTACAGGCCGCTATCTTGAACCAAGCCAGCAGAACCAGATTTGACTCTTGTGTTAATACATTACTTCTGATTGGTGGAGCTGACTTCAGACTCGGTGCTGGTGTTACATTACTTCTGATTATCAGAGCTGACAGCAGGTTACAGTAGAATGGATGCGAGAACACGGAAGAAGTGATGAAAATTAGCGTCAGGCTGTGCATTCTATTATAGAAATGTGTTTGATTCTACCTGTCTGTCTGTCTGTCTAGTCACCACATATACTATATAGTCACTCAGATTCATGCAGTTTATTACTCTTTATTGAAACAAAATTGGTCTGCATTTAAACTAATTATGGCAAGACATCAACTACTATTGTATTCATTTTATGAAAGCTTTGCGACTGTAATAAATCAATCAAGGCAACTTGAAAAACCATTGTGGAAAGGCTCTTCCCATGGGTGTCTCTTACGCAGCTTTTTATTACAATAAAGAAGTAGATTTAAAAAAAAAAAAAGCAATTTAATTAACTGAGGTTTGCTGATGGATTTTTGTCCCAGCACGTTGAACCTCACTAATCTGAATCCTTTGAGGATGGAGTCGAAGGTCAAATGTTTGGATCACTGAAATACATTGATATATTTGGGCAAAGCTTATTCAAACTATAAAGCTCCCAATCCACAAATGCTGAGAGTTATAAACCGTTTTAACCGTCTAAAATTTTAAATAATAATCTGTGACATTTTCATATAAACTCATTTCTGTTCTGCTCCTCTCTCTCTCTCTCTCTCTCTCTCTGTAGCCAACTGATATAAGAAATAATGATTCAACCTTTATTCTGTTCATAAAAGCTTTTACATTTCTTGTTCTAAACCTGGTGCCAGGTGGGGCTTTCCAAAGAAAAAAATCTGTCACACAGGAAAATAAAAGCATCACATTTCCTGCAGCTGCAACAGTTTCTTTGGAATTACTAGAAGAAGAGCTGAGTCACTGGCATGAGCAGCGATAGCCACCATGGCTGGACAGACAAAGAAAAGAGCGCCACCTACAGAAACTCAAACTTCAGCAGAACATTCAAGGGAAAAAACATCACAGTACTGGACACACTGTTTGATTGACAGGTGATCTCAGGGAAATGCAGTGCAACTTTTGGAACTTTATCATCCCTCCATTCAGGTGTAATTTACTCCAGTGTTTGTAAACACTACAGATGGAAACAAACCTTTTACAGCCTCAAAATACACGTAAAACTCATGTTTAGCTCCCAGTCCTTTATCTAACGCTCAGACAATACATTTCATAGTGAAAAATGTCTTAAATCCAGGAAAAAACTACATTGCAACAGCGGTGCCATTCTGCAGTTGCATATTGTATTTTTTAGTTGCATGTATCCACAAGGAAATTACAACGCCCATTTCTGAGGATACTAGATAACATGGAACAAATGAGGTTCTACTGTAGTTTCATAATGAAAGTGAAAGTTTGGTTCTTATCACTGAAGCGTTTTCAGATTATTCCCCATGTAGAGTCTAGGTTTGTACTGCCAGAGGAGGTTTGGTGCTTGTAATTTTTTACTTAAGTGTATCCATGAATTTTATCCCATCCAGCACAACCATGTCAGAGGCTTTCCCCAGCTGCAGCGGCAAAAAAAATAATTCCAGCCCTAATTCCCCGCTGTGTTTTTAGAAAACCCCATGATCCTTTGATCATTTTAATTCAAATCACAGTGCTATGATGCGGTTATTAATGGTGGTTTACAAAAAACCAAATCATTTTACTATTGCCTGTTGTAGACACAATATGAGGTAGTACACTTGAATTTGTTTTACATAAGTTGTGGAAGAAAGCTTTTTAGAGTTTTGTTTGATTAGTAATTTACATGACTGACAGTCTTGTCAATACAATAGAATCAGTCAGATTATCGTAATGTCTTGACACTGAGGGTGGAGGCAATCGATGACACTTTAAAAACACCTTCCAGCGTACATGTGCTGCATCACCTGACTAAGATCCCTTGTGGGAACAAAACATGGTTATCAAAACTGGGGATAAAATAAAAATGTGTTGCGGGCTGCGGGATAACTCCCACTTCTTGATAACCTTTAGTGGGATATATGCTGTCCAGAGTGGGATTAAGATCGTTGTTCTCCCAGGCCCGGACTAATGAGGCTGACATGACACTACCTATGTGACATTATCAGGATTGTACATGGAGAAAAGTGTTAATTAGGTCTGTGTAGCCACCGGTCTTTTTAGCCTGTGATGATGGCTCTATGTAATCTTAAAATGTTCTGAGCTGAACGGCGTGTCCCCAAGGCAGCCTGAGGTGCTGTTTGACTAACAACTCTATACGCAGTGGCACATGGGTCCAAGCTGTGTTATCTGTGCCGGCTGATAGAGACAGACGCGTGTTTAATTTTGTCCGGGTGTACAGGCTCCAGGGTGGGTTATTACACAGCCAGTGTGGAAGGTCTGATGATCCAAATTACAAAGAGATAAGTGTGTGTTTCAGTGATGCAGGTTGGCTTAGTCAAACAAACCTGACATCTGCATTTGCTCAGTTGCTTTGGATATGGCTGCTGTGGAGGAGGAGGAGGAGGAGGAGGAGGAGGAGGAGGAGGAGGAGGAGGAGGAGGAGGAGGAGGAGGAGGAGGAGGAGGAGGAGGAGGAGGAGGAGGAGGAGGAGGAGGAGGAGGAGGAGGAGGAGGAGGAGGAGGAGGAGGAGGAGGAGGAGGATCATCTAAATCAAGACTCCTCTTGACGTGTCAAAGTGGCAAAAGTTGAGTGATGAATATCCCACTCTCCATATGTGCACCGTGTCTCATCACTCCCTCTCAGGCACAGTGTCGGCATCTGATCTGCAGAGATACTAAATAACTGTAAACTTTAAACACTAGTTTTGTGCTGCCAGGCCAGAAGAAGGCTGACTCCCTTTGCACCAGTTGCAATATGCAGTTTTACTGAATTTAATTTCTGCAGTTCTGTGTTATGTTTCAAGGCAGAGCTGGTTAACCACTGTCCTCGTGACTGTCGGAGCCCAGTCATCATTCAGCTGCTGCTGTTGGCTCTCTGTGGAGAGGCCAGTGAGTCAGCCACCAGTCGGACCAGCAGCCTCTCAAGCTGTCTCTCAGTCTGCGCACACACACACACACACACACACACACAGAGTCACGTCTGCTGGATCATGGAGCGCTGTGGTGGGCTGCTACTGCCTGCTGGTCCATCCACCTGCCAAGTGGCAGGTGGATACACACTAGCCTGAGGAGAGTCGTGGTCATTATCTCAGAAACCACGCTTTTGTATCAGGACTGTGTTTACTGGTAATGGTTACAGTGAAAATGCTTTCAGTTTCACTGGTGCTTTGTTATTTTATTCACTTCCTCATTCTTTCTGTGCAGTGGCTTCCACGTATGAAGGTTATTATCAATATACGTATGATTACCTGTCACAGGCAGTGTGTTGCCTACACCACAAACCTCAATTTCTATACATGACGTATTGTCGGTAGCTTTTGTGGGTAATTCTGCGCCTTTGTATGGAACTGAGCATTAAGGTGATGATTATAACTGCTGGAGAATTCTTGATAACTCCACTTGACTTGTGACTCTTGACAAGTGAAGGCCTCTCGCTGGTCTGTGAAGGTCGGCCTGCTCAATACATTTTAAAGTTAGTACAAGGGTGTATGGAAAATGTGTGTTAATGCAGTAAATATTATACAATGGGTAGTTTGACTGGTCTCACATACTGATATTTCCCCTTGTCAAAACAGAAATTGATTGCCGTGATAAGCAGGCACTTAGTCCTGCTTGTGTTGCTTTATCATGTTTCTTATTATGTATGTATATTCCTTTATAGAAAACTTTCCAGACAATAGGCACGCATTGTGTTCATATGAAGGCCATAATGTGTGGGAGTGAGTTCTTTACTTTTATGGGAAACTATGTGCTGCACTTCATGCTTACTGCATCACCGTCATATTCATAAGAAATCTCTCTTGGGTATTATTGCTATATTGCATATAGGGACAATATCTGTGTATATGGGACTAAAAGATTCCTAACATCCCATGTGCTACAGTGTCTGTCCCTGTCTACCATTCATGGCAGATTGGATACTGCTGGCCTATAAATGAGCGTCATTTTAGAAGAATTAAATGTTCACCAGACATTAACTCAAACCCTTAGGGAACATGTTTTACTACCATTATATTTGAGCAGTATCTCCTATTTTGGACTGATCAGAGGGAAGCAATTCAGTTACACATTGAATAGATCAGCATAAATGGCCAAAAACATTAAAAAAATTCAGGAAGCAATCCTAAAATGATTGCAAGACTTCAAAACCTTGGAGAATGTTTTGCAAGTTGTCATGAGGCAAGAAATTGTTGTGGTGGCTGCAGCCTGCAGGATATTGTCATACCAGCGAATGATGGGCATGTTTTGAATTGTTTGGGATATCACCTTAGAAAGTGACAAGAGCTAAAACAGGTGTTTGTGTTTTCTAGTAACATCTTTAATGAGTCATAACTGCTAAAGATGACTGTTTCAGGAATTCATTTTGGGTGACACATCCTGTAACTGCGCAGTTTGTAATATTTAACTGTCAAGGTAGCATGGCATCAGTATATGAAAGGGGTAAACTGATTGGTTAAGTGTTTTTGGCTTTAGTGAACTATATGGATTTCACATACGGTTTCTTCGTGGAATAGTGCATGTCAGTGTGCAGAGACAAGCCTGGGCAACAAGGAGCTAACACAATATCTCCACAATCTTATTGTTGGAAGGTTTAGATTAGGGGAGGCATGTAAAAAGATTTCCTTAAATATACCCTGGAACACAGTGAAGACCATAATTAAGAAGTGGAGGAAATATGGCAGCGCCTGGGCCGTGCCTAATCGTCCCTCCAAGATGGATGACAGTGCAGGGGGAAGCTCATCAGAGAAGCCAAAAGGCCAACAGCAGCCTGAGAACAGCTGCAGGACTGGATGGTTGAGTCTGAGCGCTTCATGCATGTAACCAACATTAAGTGTGTTCTCCACAGTTCTGGTCTGTGGTGCAGAAGCCTCTTCAGAAGCCTCAGAAGCCTCTTCAAACTAAAAAGAGCATCCAGCCCCATCTTAATTATGCAAGAAGACACAGTAAATCTCCCCAAGCCATGTGGGAAAAAGTCTTGTGGTCTGATGAAACCGAGCTAGAATGTTTTGGTCTTACTTCCAAAAAAAAATGTTTGCCACAGAGCCAACGCAGCCCATCACCCAAACAACACAGTACCTACTGTGTAGCATGGCGAGGGCCGCGTCGCGCTGTAGGGCCGTTTTATCTTCAGCAGCATACACTGCTGTTCAGACAGTTATTCTGTTCGACTCTCCAGGATGGAGGGGAAAATGCAGAGATACCAAGATATTTGGGGGGAAATCTACTACCCCCTGCAAAACAAAAGCTCAAATTCAATAATTTCGTCTATCAATATGTTCAACTTGATCCAACGTACACAGCCAAATCAACAAAGGAATGGCTCAGTAGAGTCTGGGCCTCCAATCCTGTAGCAACCACGATGTTTTCCCTCTTTAAATGCATTGTCAGAAATAAGCAGCCTTTTGTTTTGTTGGTTTTGTTTTTGAGGCTTGATTTTGCTGGTTGCTGTATCCAAATCAAAGTGGAAAACAGTCTGATTTAATAGGTTTTCATCTCAGGACTCAAGGCAATAAAAACAAGGAAATTTGAAAGCATATGCAGACTTTTAATATCCACTGTATGTCCTGTAGGCCTGTGGTATCACCAGCATGGGTTGATTATTTGCTAAGCTTACACCAAATAAAGGTGCGTGTGTGTGTGTGTGTGTGTGTGTGTGTGGTGGCACGGTTACCTAATGGTTACAGAGTCTGGCCCATGACAAAAGGGTCACAGGTTTGATCAACCAACAGCCACTGTGTCCTTTCACCGCTCTTGACACTGGAGCCCCACCTGCTCACTCATTGTATAATCTCTCTGGATATCAGCGTTGGCTAAATGCCTAAAATGTAAATGCCAATCTGTGCGTGTGTGTTCAAGTTTGCGTCTGCACCTGACTGTGTTTATTTGTACAAACAGGCTACCTAGTTGTGTCTTTGTTGGACCAAGCTTGACAGTGACGCCCTGCCGTATATCACATAAATTAATTCTAGTTTATTGCTTTAGGTTACTCCATGTATGGGTGCATACCAAAGGATTAGATATGTCTGTGATTTGGTAAAGGCTAGAAAGGACAATCAGTTCTTTTGACAGTGAAACCTACAGTATACTTTTCTCTGTATAATTTCAATTCCAGAGCTCTGGCTGCCTTCTAATAATGCTAGAGGTATTAACTAATCTGTGTTCTGCTGCTCTTGTATCTACTGTAGCAGAAAGATTACAAAAGCTGCATAGTCAGTGTGTGTTTTGCGGAGTGTATCTGCTATGTGAGTGACTGCCCTGTCTAACAATTTCACTTCCACGTCTCCACATTTTGGATTTCTTGATGCGTTTGCACTTTTCTCCTTACTTTCGCTCTCCAGATAGTTCATTCTGCTCTTCCAGCAAAAATCCAGTAATCATCCCGCACCCCTCTGTTTACTCTCTCCGTCTCTCTCTCTCTCTTATCTTCCCATCGCACGCACATTCAGAGAGAGAATCAAGCGGCAACCTGTCAAAACTCCGTCAAGTGAGTTGCTAAATTCCGCAGCCATGCATCGGTGTGACATTATTTTTGCCTTTTACTCTCTCTTGATTTCTGCCTTTCATGACGCGGCCTCGGAGTGGGACGGGGCGGGGAGGGAAGGAAGGGAAGGGAACGGGAGGAACTCTGGAGAGAGGAAGGCGGCGAGGCAAAGCTCCCCCTGGACAGAGAAGAAGAACTTTCCCCAAGACGATCCATATCATCACGGCCACAGAGAGGAAGAGCTGCAGCCTTTCATCTTCCACTCGCAACCTCGTCCCTGCTTGGCCCGGCTGCATTATGCCCATCACACACTCTTGTGTTAGATGACATGGTGTTTGGATTCCTTTGTGAAAATAGGCTGTGTGTCGTGGTACAATTTTCATTTTAGCACTATTTTCAGACTACAGGCCGCAAGTTAGATTCGCTCTTCATCTTTGCACAATGAGATTTCACAGTGCAAACATGCTCCATGTTTGAAGTCACAAGGAAATGGCATCTGTAATTCAGCTTCTTCTGTTTTTTATGTGGTGAAGTTGCAGGTTGTATATGATGGGAGGGGCAGAAATGTTGTTCAGAAATCTGTGACTGGTACACAATGAGGAAATTGCTAAAAACACATTTTCCAGGAAGTAAAAGTAATCGGATTTTGATGTAAAAATACAAAAAAAAGAGCTTTTTCATTGTTAAACAGGTGTAAGTTATGACAGAGAAGACTTAAACATTAAACATTTTCTTCGGGGCCTGTTAAGAATTTGATAGCGAGGGGGAGGTTGGAAAGCAGCTCATGATTTCTTACTATCTTTGGTGTTTTATAGATTAGGGCTCCCTCTGTCCGGTTACTGTGGACTTAGGGAATTCAACAAAGATCCATTGGAAGATTCACACCTAAGTCAAGTGACACAGTGCACAAATCCAAAGTGTATATAACTAAACTTTGAATGGCCTACTTCTGTGCATGCCAGGCCAAAGCCACTTTGTCTATTCTGGTAGTGGTAGTGAGAATGAAACATGTAAGTTAGTAGGTCCTCTTCCCTCTGCCACTGAGATTTACAGGAGAGGAAGTCTTTCACAGAGGAACTATTGCAAGGCTTCAGTGTGTGTGTGTGTGTGTGTGCGTGTGTGTGTGTGTGTGTGGGTGTGAGAGAGAGAGAGAGAGTTACTTAGTGGGAGCTTGTTTGTCTTTCTCTGCAGCTCTGGTATGCCCTTCACACCTCCCCGGCAGGTGAGACGGAGTGTGCGAATGTGAAAGTCATCTCGGGACTTGCCGGTGAATTCCCAGAGGATTTGGCAGGTGTGTAAAGAGCACCGGGCCTTCCCTGCTCCCCACCAATGAGGCTGTTTACCCCCCCCCAGACGCCTGTTCAAAGCTCACTCCGCCAACCTCACAATTAATCAAACCCAAAACGGAGTCTCATTAGCATATAATC
Organism: Centroberyx gerrardi; assembly: GCF_048128805.1. Lineage (NCBI taxonomy): Eukaryota > Metazoa > Chordata > Actinopteri > Beryciformes > Berycidae > Centroberyx > Centroberyx gerrardi. The sequence goes on from NC_136011.1 coordinate 15,229,163, forward strand.
AAATGGGGCGGTTGACAGAGGCATTATGAATGCAGTGAACTTAAATTTCGTAGATGCTTTTGATTAATCCCGCGAAAAGGCGAACGGGCGTGGAGACATTTAGGAGGCAGGAAGAAAGCCACCGTAATATTCACACCACACTGCCGCTGAGAAATTAGACTACAGCATTTGAAAGGACAATGAGTTTATGAGAAACATTATGATAATTTATTCCTAGTATGTTATGAAAAAGTGCTAAATTAAAATAATCAAAAGTTTTCAAGTGTGTGTGTGTGTGTGCATGCTTGTAGATTATACTGTGTGAGTGATGGTTGAATTGTCTAACACAATTGTCTGATAATTTAACCAAAACTTGTGTCCCTGTGTCCTTATTTTGGCTCTGTGATGTGTTTACGTGCGTGTGTGTGTGTGTGTGTGTGTGTGTGTGTTCATGCATGTTTGATGAAGAGAACTGCGGCAGGCTTTATCAGCAAAGCCCATCAAGTTTGACTGATCCGCTGTTAATCTGTGTTCTGTCTGGAGGAAGTGCTAGCTCTGGCAGGGCGTTAAGACCAGCAAGTCCAATCATCGCTGCCAACACAGCCATACATCTGTGCCAGGAGAAAATTAATGCCCGCGTCTCTACTACTGACTTCAGCAGAGGCATCCGTCCAACATGGAGGCATATCGGTAGCATTTCCCCTTATGAAACTTTCCTCTCGTAAAAGGATTTAAAAGCGAAATGTCCTTGGAGGGTACAGCAATCAAAGTGGGAAATAATTACATTTTCAGGGGCACCTGCCAATTTGACCGATGCATGAGGCCAGATGTAACAACGAATCTCACTGGAAGTAAAATGTTTAAGAACTGTCTTAATGAGGAGCACCGTATAGTCGCCTATGTTATTACAGTGGCGACGACAATCCAATCAGTACTTCATCTTCCAAATTATTCTCTATGAAGCTGTAACCTCCGTATTAAATCACAGATTAAGGGTCAGGGCAGTCTCTCTTCTCCCTGGTTATGGGAGACAGCCATGAATGTCCGCTAATGAAGACTGCGTTGGCCCTCAGGTCGGGTTTAGTAATTACATGAGGTTAACTTACTTTAAATCCGAACTACAGCTGTGTTTCCTTTTACCCAGGGTTTCTGATACAATATAAACCTGATTTGTGCCTCTTTAGTAAGTCAGCAGGGAAAGTCTGTCTTTAGATATAGACGATGGCTGTAGTGCAGTAATGTAAGGATTGATTGATGCACAGCTGAGTTTTTCTGCCTGGTTACGCATCAGGACTGGAGACTGGGCTCACAGCCATGTATCAGGTCCTGTCTGACAGCTGGGACAGAGAGGGACCTCTTGGCAAACTGAGTAACAGTAGAGCTCAGCTGAGCAGAACGCAGACAAGACAGGACTTTGATTTACCTGGCAGAGGGAGAGAGAGGGGAAGACTAAATTGAACAGCTAAATTGTCTCTTGTTAACATGAACGGTCTTCGGTGGAATAATACAATCGGCAGTAATATTCCTCTCTGTGGGCGGATGCTGTGGTCAGGACGCTCCTCTGATGGATGTGTGGCAACATAGATGAGTAAAGCTCGTGTTTCTTGTCATAGTGTGATGAAACTTTCGGAGAACCAGGCAGTTCACACGCCTTCATTTATCTGGAGCCATCGTCCCCCGTAACAGCTCACGCCGACCCCTGGAGCTGCTGCCATAGCAACAGGTCAGTGTCACACTGGAACCACGGGGAGGTTTGTGATTGGTTGGAGAGCTGCCGGATTTGTAGGTATTAATATTATTGCGTTGAACTCTTTGACTGGCAGCCTTACCCGGCGGACGCGCGCGGCCGGAAATAGCCAAATCTCACATCCAAGGGACCTTCTGACAGCTTGATTGACAGATCGAGTTTAGCCGTGTTTATTCCCAAAAATCCCCAAAATATGCCTGGTATCGGATGAATGGAATGTTTTATATGAGGAAGGAGTAATCCTGGCTGCCTATCTGGCACACTGCTTAGCCCATTAGTGCAATCCCTCAGTCCAACAAAGACCTTAGGCTTGAAACAGTACGCCAATTAAGAGAGGATTTTACTACGGTTGTTATTCTTTAGAAGTGACTAGCTTGCCGGTACCGGAGGATAGAGAGTCGTCAGTGTGTCGCTGACCGCACAGACAGAAATGACACTGTGATGGATGCTGTTGTTTATTTCATTGCACTGCAGCAAAAGCTGTCATGTGAACCGCAGCTTTACAAATGCAGTGCACAGATATATGACACAGCTGGTCTATGTGTTTGTTTTTGTGTGGTTTTTGTGTGTGTGTATATAGGGCAGGGCATGCATGTTGTCTTCATGCTGCTCAGTGACTCTGTTTGTGTTGGATTCTCTCTCTCTCTCTCTCTCTCTCTCTCTCTCTCTCTCTCCCTCTTATTTACTTCACATTGTAGGAAATGGCAAGAGATATTTTGTAGTCAATAAAGAAGTCTGTCGCTTGTGGCTGAAATACAGTAGAGAGATGTTTAATGATGATGCCCTCTGGGGTTAACTTTGTCCCCCTGTTAATTTACTTTAACTGATTAGCCTAAAACACACACACACACACACACACACACACACACACACACACACACACACACACACACACACACTCATTATGAGCCTGGGTGCTCTCTGCCCATCAAAGTGACCTCTGTTTTTTAGCCATAGCTCATTAAGTCGCAGTGTAGTGGTGTAATGGCTGATGATATAGAGATAACATGACCAAAGGTACTGAATTACTTTACCTCTTTTACATTCAAGTCACAAGGTCTGCTCTACTTTGAAGAAAATCTAGAGTAATGACTTGGGAAGGAAGGAAGACGTGCAGTCAAAAGAGGGCTAGGCATTAAGAGAGATGGAGTGATTGGTGACTACAGATGCACACAGGCCATCCTAGGTTTTTATTCATGTTTACCATTTTGTGTGTTGACAGCAGAGGCAGCCGAAAGCCAACAGAGCGAGCGTCATGACAGGCCATTAAAAATACAAAATTGATGTTTAGGTTTGGGTTCAGCAACAATCTAAAAAGATGAGGCTTGGATGGGAATCTACAAACGGGGGGACCAAGTGTTTACCCCGCAGGCACATTTTTTCATGTTTTTTATTATTTTTTTTATTTTTCCACTATATCCACCTCCCTGCATGTATCTATGGGGGCAGAGAGGGTCAAGGGAGGTTGTTAGGATGTTTCAGTGACCTATATACAGACGCAGTTTGCTCCTCTGTCTCTGGACGGAGCCTCCTGGGGAGTATCGTTACGCTCCTCGCAGCCATGATGAAATATATTCTGTGTTCAGGCGCATCCGAAATCCATATGTGATGATGTTTCATTTGACATGATGTGCTTTCACTGCCTTTTTTTTTTTTTTTACTTATTCCCACCCCACAACTCTCAAGGAGCTTCATTAGGTATTGTATACAGCGCATACAGTCAAACATTACAATTGGAGATGTTTGTTGTTGTCATCTCTCTGTCTGCATCAATTTCCTTGTGACACCTGCGTTATGACTTCTACTCTACCATTACATTGAGATTTCCAGTTATTTCCATTGTATTGTACTGTATTATTGTAGTAAAAAGTGGGTAGCTTTTATCATCATGATCAGTTTGTATGTCTGTGTGGTGTCACATTTTAAACTTGTAGCAACCCACTAGGATAAACGGTCATGGTATTTAACTTTAGGGATACAAAAATATGTAAAATGTTATCAGACGGTGACTAATGTTATGAACAAACAATAGTTATACAGTTTTTTACATTAGTTTGTCTTGTAGCTGTAAACTGTTAGTTACCCTCCACTGCATCCCTGATCCTACCAGGACCGGTGTGCAGTCTGTTAGTTTGACTGACAAATGTGTTGATGGGTGCTAAGGTGCTTTCTGTCTGGTACCCCCCTGCCCCCTCCCCCTCCCTCCCCCTCCCTCCCCTCTACTGGCACTGAGCTGAGACTGCCAGCTGTTGCGGTAGCAGCTGATGTGACAGCTGACTGTGTGCGTGAGTGAAGCCGCCACAGTCTGAGATCACCATGAGTTCAGGTGTATGATTGCCTTTCCGTCGTAATAAGGCTCAGTGTTTCCCATAGACTTTACTTGGGCGGGCCGCCCAGGTATGCCCAGGTATATTAACGGCCATTTGGCTACCCATTTTAGCATTTTTATTTTTATTGTTTTATCCGTCCGAGAGAACGACGCCATCCGGGATCGATTAACTAGTGGACAATCTCCCCTTTCTTTTTTTCACTATTTAATCGTAGAACTGCGTGTAGCGCTTTGATTCGCTCAGCCCCTAATTGCTCCACGCGACCTCTCTCTCTGTCTCTCTCTCTCTGTCTCTCTCTCTCTCTCTCTCTCTCCGGACCTGTCTGTTCGCCTCCCACTGCACACGCATGAGGGAGATTTTTTTTTCCATTCCAAGAAGACGGCCGACTGAATTCCCGAAAAGAAGAACTAACAGTTAACGTTACTCGGAATACAGCTGAGTTTCCGAGATTAGCACACTGTATAGCCTAGCTGCTAGTCAGTATCCACTGAGTGGACTGATAACGCTAATAGAGGAGCTGCTGAGCAGTAAAGCAGAGCAGAATAATATCAAAGGCTGTAATGTAACGATGTAAAGGATATAGGAATACAGGAATAGGAAGGAAGGAATACTAGGAATACAGGAGAGACTGACAGCAGAGAGAGATGCAGAGGGGCAGAAAGCAGATTTCTCTGTAAAAGGAGTCTCATTTCTATTCTTCACCTTGAAGACAAATGCAAGCAACAAACAGAACAGTGTAGCACTGTTTATATTTTTAAGTGATGTTCTCTTTGACACCAAGTACTTTAGATATATACAGTTGCCAACCCACCTACCACCACCAGATGTATACCGTTGCCAACCCACCTGCCACCACAAATACATTCGAATTCTGTGGGAAACACTGTAAGGCCTTATTTAGAGTGGAGATAGTGGAGTGATAGGGCTGAACTGAACTGTGGTGGTCTGGTACTGAAGCACTTCCTCCATGTGTGGCATTCTCAGTCCAAAGCCTTTTTTCACTCATGCTGCTTTCTGATTACTGCCATTTCACTGACCTCCCTCCATCTCCCTGCTTTTTGGTTTCTTAATCCTGTCATTTTCATACTGTACAGCTTGAGGGTTTACTTACACACACACACACACACACACACACACACACACACACACACAGCCTAGTGTCGAGAAGGGGCTAAGGCTTAATTGCTGTCAGTGGCAGTACAGATGGCTGCATTAACTGAAGTAAAAACAGCCCATTTGTAAAAGCTCTTGTGTAACTCCCCAGGACAGCCCCATACTGCTGGCTCTGTTATCACAGTCATACTGCGTCTCTATCGAAGAAAGATAGAGAACACCACACACCACTGTGCTCTCTTTTGTGGAATTAGCCTCCCTAAATGTCCAGGTCCATAGAGAAAGTAAATTCCCGCGCACACAGAATCACCTCTGTAATGATTTATTACACACTAATGGGATCACCTCAGCAATAAATGATTACACTCTATTCTGAGACACACTTCTACTCCTGGAAATCATGGGAGGGAAAGGACAACTGTGCCTTTGGTGGTTTGATAACTGTACAGTCGACCAAAGTTTCTTAAATTGTGCATCAGCACCCAAAATGGTTCCTGGGCTTGTCTTTAATGGGTTCTGACATGATAAGAGTACTGGTACGCTTTATTGAGACTGTGTCCCAGTGTGACATCCTGACTGTAATCTGCATTTTCAATTTGGGTTCGAAGTTTTAAGAACCCTAGTTGTCGTTCAAGAGGCCATTCAAGTGATCAAGTATCCAAATGATAGCGGTGGCTCCACACACAAGTGTTCAATATGCAGCTGTTCCACTCTGCTTTATGACTTTCATTTCTTATTTCTTATCGCGGACTTTCATTTTCATTTCAGCCCTCTGACCGCCGTGATATACAGTCTGCTTGTATAGCTTATTTGAATGTGATTATATTCTCTCGTATCTAATCTCTCCCTGTCCTCTGTGTGTCCTCTCTAGGGCAGCGCGGGCCAGGTGTAGCAGTTCAGACCATCATGCCCGTTGCTCTGGCGGCGGGACAGGACGTGTGTGTGTGAGCGCCCCCGGTCGGCTCTGCTGGGATGAACATGCCACTGCACCAAATCTCTGTCATCCCCCGTGATGTCACCTCCTCTCGGGTGTCAGGTGGGAAGGCCAAGGACAAGGACAAGCAGGTAAGGGTCAAGGGTTCACGGGTCAAATCAGACAAGAAGCCGCACTGTCTCTTAGGCTGGGGGCACACTAGAGGATCATCGGGCCGATTTACTCCATATTGACCCATCCTGTTGGCCCAAGCTTGGTTGGGACCGATGATCAGCACAGATTACCTGGTAGCGTGAGAGATTTACAGATTCAATTTTAACCACACTGATTGATCTGATCCGCCCGTTTAATATCAAACATGTTTGATATTTACAACCCAACATCTGCACAGGTCCCAAACAAGTGTGTGGGGATCAAAGATTTATTCCAAGAGTGGAGACCGCCAACAGCTAATGAGAGCTGTTTTTTTACAATGAGGCGATGCAGAACTGTTATATTTAAAAAGTTAAATCAATGATATTAATGCGTACCTATTTAAAGGATAATACCAATAGGTTTTTTGTCTTAAGTTGTTTTTCCAATCGTCTAGCTTGCCCTCCTTCTTTACATTATTCCCGGTGGTGTCTGCACACAGCATAGTTGGAGATATCAGCGCTCGTTTTCCTCCCTTCAGAGAAACCATTTGCTGCCATTCATTCTTGTGCAGTATGAAAAACAACTTCCACACAAATTGCCCGAGCTGCATAATCCATCACAGCAAACATGAAGTCTTAATTTGGTTTTGTCGGAGTTGGTTTTGCTGTTATTTCATTGTGCCCGAGTTGAGTGTTTTCATATCAGTGCGTGCGTTACGTTGCGTTCTGCTTACTGTCAATCATCTGACACCCATAGGAAGGAACTGAAGTCTCCACCAGGAAATAATCCGTCAAAACATGTTGCCTTGCCAGGTTTGACACTGTGGAGTTTGTATTTTAAATACAACAAAAAAAACCAACAGATAGATATTTCAAAATCTTTCAGTGCATATTAATGAACATTGAATCACACGAGTTCCTGTGAGATTAGAGGTCCTAGAGGTTGTGACATATCACAAGTCATCTGTTAAATCTGTTATATGTGATGCAGAATAATTGTTGGATAATTGTATGATTATTTTTTTTTTTTTAAAGTCTTCTACTGGGTTCCCAGCGTTTATGTAACAGTCACACTGAGTCTATTCTGCCTGCAGGTTGAAAGAACACTGCATGCATTCACAAAACCATGTGAAGCACACATTAACAGCGTATTAACACCTTGAAATGTATTGGGGTGTCTGTGTGTGTGTGTGTGTGTGTGTGTGTGTGTGTGTGTGTGCTCCAGACAGCCACACTTTTCAGTATCCTCGTTTGTTCTTGGCATAATGGCACAAGATTATATTTAAAAGGTAACATTTTCAGATACTATGGTATTCAATTTTCACAATATCGCTAACAAATTTCTCAGTAATGAAAAAACAGTGGACAGTGGACTCACATGTTGAAATTGTTGGGATTTTTGTCAATGTTCAATCCACTCAGTATGTAGTATATTGAATAATGCAATGAAGCTGAGTCACACGCAAATCATTTATTGGTGCCGGGCTGAAGTCGAATCCAAAGAAATGTTAAGTAGCGCCCGCACTCTGCGCACCTTTATTGTTCCTCAAGTTGAAAGACAACATTTCAGCCCACACTGGACTGAAGACGGCCTCTATTTACCATTTCTTTAACCTTGAATAACCCATGAGAGGTGGTGTTTGTGCGAACACTCTGTACTGTTTTGTCTGGGTTTGTGTGTGTGTGTGTGTGTGTGTGTGTGCCAGCTAGGAGTGAGTCTTGAACCCACAGCTCCTTTGCCCGCCATCAGCTGTTACACTCTACTGAAAAGCAAGCTCTTGATTTCGACTAATGATGGTGCTTTCACTGTAGGAATGAGTTTAACCTACTTCTTCGACTCCGTCACATTTGTTCACCTTTGCCTGAAGCTTGTCCCGTACCTCTTCCATCGTTCTGCAAAGGTATTGCAGATAATTCAGCGCCATTCCTTCCTTTTTCTCGCCTTCCTTCCTCATTCTCTTGTCTCCTCTGGTGTTTGCTGAAGGTGATTGGTTGCTGACACTAATGAGAGTGCTGTCACCAGGAAGTGTCGCGGCTGTCGCGGCCGTCGTGGTGTTTGAGCCGGGTGGGGGAGGATGGGGCGGGGGAGTCGGGGTGCACCGGGGTGAGGAAAGTTACCCTGTGTGTCCTGTCGACAGATGGTCATCAGACTACAAACCGGGAGTTAATATTTTAATGCCACTGGTGTCAATCTGGCCCCAACAGCAGAGAAATGAAGTCTGCTTTGCGATGCTTCTCACACAAACATTTGGCTCCTGTGCTGCCTGTGGACAGGACTGAACAGAGGTGGCCTTGCATCTAATGAGACCGGTCAAGGTTTGATCTGCTGTTCCCTCTGTGTCTGAAACCACATATAGCATTTATTTATGGTGTATTATAAATCTCCCGGCTACTTAAAATGTAACAATGCTTGCTGCAGTCTCTCTAAAATCACCTGCTCTCCACTTTATTCGTGCCCTCCGCTGCTTCAGAAAGGTCTCTCACCAGTCAAGGAATTAAGCTTTCACAGAAAATGTTCTGAAAACTCCCAAATCCTCCCAAATAAAAGCCTCAGGCAACCTGTCACGGCTCCTGTTTGCACTGTTGGCGGTTGTGTTGATTCATGAGGATTAGTTGTTATCGCAATTGATTTGCCGATGATAATGAAGAAAGTCGTCAATATTGTAACATTATGATACACGTCTTTTCCCAGTCAGTCAGTCAGTCAGTCACGGCAGCCTGTTGATCATTTCATTTGCTCTGGGCCCTCCCCCCCCCTCCCCCTCCCCCCCCCCTCTCTCTCTCTCTCTCTCTCTCTCTCTCTCTCTGGACCTGCACTCCACTCCCATCATGCATCACACTGAAGTGCTCTCAGATACAGTTGCTTTTTTCCAGCACTGGAACAAAGCGAGGTGCTAAGACAATGTGTCTCCGGCCTGCCTGTCTCACAGGCCTCATCAGATCACAATAGAGCCTCGGCACTAAGTGGAGCACAGGTGTTCTTAAGAGGCCTCTTCCCTCCTGCATATGGTGGAGTGTTTCAGCCTCGCTGTGCGTGCCAGTGACGCTACACACGTACTTATAAGACGTTTGATTATAGGGTCAAATGCTTTTTTATTTAGTTCTACTTGTTTTGTACTGTTGTATCCATGCAGATGTATTTCATTCCCACTTCTGTTTGTTTGAGCTTGTCCTTAGCCTTTTGATATGTCAGAGTTCTGATTTATCTTATTCATATTCGTGCTTGTCTTTCATGCTGTGGCCCATGACAAAGCAGTCCTGATTTTTTTTTATTTTATTGTATCCTAGTTTTAAATTTTGTGCATTTGTTTTGGATGTATATTGCGTTTTAGTGGGACCCCAGGAAGAATAGCTGACACTCTTGTATACAGCTAATGGGGATCCTTATCACTAATCAAATAAACACACAGTGTCGTGAGAAGGCACACACATTTTCATTTTCATTCAGGCACATACACACACCCCCACACACACTTTTATTGATGACTCAATTGGTAATTCAGACCTCAAAGTAAGCACATTATCTGAGTTTGCGGGCACTCCAAGCAGTCAGTGTGAAACTCAAATCATGCCTTTTCACTCCAAAAGTGAAAATGATATGGGATTAAATTCCTAACCTGGTTTCGTGCAGTATCATGTTATTTGGCATGACGTTGTGTTGCTCGCATATTTTGACAAAGCATAGTAACAGGATTGATTTTCTGAACTGCATGTCCAACTCAGTGAGAGCAGCAGCCACAGCGACGTTACCTTTTAGTCTGTGTGAGGGAATAAGAGATGAAACTGTAAGCTCGGCATCGTCTAGGGGGCATTTGGTCTCTCCGCTGCCATGCTTGCTAACAACCTAATATCCAACCCTCCTCCCCTCTGCTCGGCATCATTCCCACCTTCGCTCTCTCCCTCCCACTTGCTGAGCCTCCGTTATTCCCCTCAGGAATAAGTGGATAAACGGCGGTGATTCCTGTCTTCCCCCTGGACCCATCAGCAAAATGGAGAAAGGAGGGATGGAGCGCCGGGAAAGAGGAGAGGGGAAACGGCTTAGTGTTTACTCTGAATGCTGATCAGCTCGAGGGTCCAGCAGAGATGTGTGTGTGTGTGTGTGTGTGTGTGTGTGTGTGTGTGCGTGTGTGTGTGCATGCCCAGAGTTTAGTCACAGAGCACAGCCCATCTGGCCCTCTTAGACAACACAACTGTTCTTTTAGCACCTCAAGAAAAAAAGCAGAACTTTCCTCTACTTAGAATTCAGTGTTAGTCAGCTGCTTCTTCAAAGAGCAACACATCTTTAACTCTTGCTGGCCGCTCTCTGGCCTTTTTTCTTTTTTTTTCTTTCTTACCGAGCCTCCACACAAAATCATTTGTCTCCCACCAAATCCACTTTGGCGATGTGCTCATAGGTACTTTGCTCATGCACTGTGGCCTTCCACGTTCAGGAGAAATTGTGTTTGGGTAGATAAATCAAGGTAAAAAAAAAATTCAAATAAGGAGTGTCAAAGACTTGGAGAGCAAAGTGATGCTTCTCGAAAAAAGTTCCCTGACAGTTCTCAGCTTTGGCAAATAATGCGGTCAGACTTATTTGAGTCTGCGGTGTTTGATAAGGCATGCAGGGAGCGGATTATGTATTCGTCGAGAATAAAATAAGCTCTGGTACAGGTTGGCAGACGGGGAAGTAGAAAAACTAACCTTGTTTTGGTATTCGGGACTTAAGTCGTGTCTTGTTTGTGGGAAATGCATACTCTCTGTTTAGCTGTGGTTGTTTTCTTGGTGATCGTATCTCTTAAGCTTTATCTCCAGTGTAGCTTGCTGGTTTCCACCCATGTTAAATACAGGACTTTACATGAGCAAAGTGTGATTACACCCAGTGAACTGAGAAGTACATTAACACTCCACTGAACCCACCTGTAACTTTCATTTCCAGGCAGTTAAACCTACATTCGCACCAATCCACAGGTGCCGGCACTCTTAACACTTACACACACGCATCGGTAATATAGCTTATATGAATATCTTGATGCACGCACACACACCCTTTTGATGTCCCATGTATTTTTCATGAAAGCAGAGAGGGCACTGAAGGCTTTGTCCTTCAGTAAGTCTGTGTTGGAGTCAAGGACAGCAGAGACTGGCGCTCTCTCCTCTGATGTTCGGGGGTTTGATAACAGCCGCCACAGTGCTGCTGGGCGCCGAGAGAGCATCGCCGGGCTTTGTAGAGAGGAAGATCAAACACTGACCGCCGCAGCAGCAACTTTTAACAGAGCCTCCAGGCTAGACACAGACATTAGAGCCCGATTCATGTGTCCGTCTTTGCTGATTCAACGAAGCACTACTAGTCGAGCTTTGTTTTTTCTCAAATTCCATGTTTTTCTACCTCTGATAACCGCATTCTCGCACCTGGAGGTAGTTGAAGCGAATTGGCTAAGGTGGCGGGTAGCGGGCAGCCTGTTTACCTAAAAAAACAGGTAACGCTATCTCTAAAGACTAAAAATACTGTTTGCTTTAATTCTGCAGATGTGTTTAAAAATATTTCCAAATATGTTTCTCAACCCCGAGGCAGGGAAACATTGGACAAACATTGGGTGGATCCTACTGTCCAAATCAGTCCCCTCCAGATTGCTGCGCCTGGGGGCGTGCAAATGGAAATGTCATGTTAATTACCCAGAAAGCCTTGGGGCGGCGTGAGGAAGGCATGAAACGCTGAATTATCAGGAAAGGGAGTTGTTTACCTGTTGTGTGACTTGGGTGTAGGAGCTGTGAGCACAGGTTGGTTTCATTTAGTTGGAATGGAAGCAGCGTCAGGTAAATGCATCTGAGGGGCCGGTCTGGGTTTATCATGCAGACTTTATAGGTGCCAGTGCACTATATTGGCAAAATTTCTGTCCCCAGACACATTTGTGTATTCTCCAGGATGTACACAAATGCATACATCTCTCTCTCCCTCTCTCTCTCTCTCCCTCTCCCTCTCTCCCTCTCCACACACACACACACACACACGCCTACGTTCATCCTGGTGTAGATGTTCTGGGGCCAAACAGGAGCCCTGGCCTGTCTATAAAGCAGAAGCTGGAGAGGGAAGATAACACATAGGCGGATTAGGATTCTCACTATTCTGGGAGCTATTTTCATAAACCCAAAGGTATAAATGTAATGTGTCAGCAGACTAGCCTGCTTTACATATGTCACTCCACCTCTCCTCTAGCCTCGTGGAATTCAGGAAAAAATCATTTCTCAAACTTGGCCAACTTCATTCTTGAACCACTGTAATAGATGTACTTAATTGTTGTTCCCTGTGATCTGGAAATGAAGCGGTTTGAGACTAGAGCAGGAGACTGTTTCTGTTTCCCGGTGTTGCTGATAGTTTTTCTGTGTTCCGGCAAGATTCAATACGGATAATTACTGCTGTTATACCTGTAGAACTGCAGCTGTTTTCCGCTCTCTGCCTCTTGTTTCTCTCTCGCTCTTTCTTTCCAAGTCTCTCCTTTTCTTCTCGAAGCACACATGCAAGGACGTGCGCTCGTGCAGGTACATACAAACCCACGATGCACACACACACACACACACACACACACACACACACACACACACACACACACACACACACACGCCAGCAGCTGGTGTTGTTAGTCAGCCCGTCTGTGCAGGTCTTGTGCGGAGCTCCCTGAGGACCCGGCTGCGCGGAGCCACTTGAGGTTGAAGTGCTAAAAAACATAATTAAATGTGGAGGAGCCGACATGATGGCCGGGCCTTTGAGGGCCTTCCACTGCTGCGAGGAAGGACTTTGCATTCACCTTGTTAAAGATTTCATTAGGACTTCAGGCGATGTGATTGCTCTGCAGGTAATTCTACATCCTGTGCTTGATATTGAGGTTTACACGCCATTATAGTTGACCCACGCCAGCAGAAAATAGAACCGTGTTTCAGAGGAATAACCAGCAAATATTTATAGTCCTCTTAGCGGCTGTATGTGCTGGTAGATGTGGCACAGTATTGTATGAAACAGTGGAAGGAAGGTTCTTACTCTTCCCTTTCTGACAGTGTGAGTGGGCGTGTTCGTCCCTGTGTGTGTTTCGCCTTGTGGTTTCGGAAGAGCGGCTATTAGCAGCAGGAGACGCTGAGAGGAGATGATATCTTCTAATTAACCCCTGCTCCCCTGCTTCCTACCACCTCCTCAGTGTTTTCAGACACACAGTCGACACATACACACTTTCACAGTTGCAAATTAACACCTTAAGAAAGATGACTCGGCAGCAAAATAGTGTCCTTATACTTGAAGCTGTGTGCTATAGCGCAATGCCGTTCAAATTTCCTCTCAGGGCAGCCACATTTTCAGAATGATAATCTCACAGCTATACGTGTTATGTGAACTATTGTATAGCTTAATCCAACAGACTTTAAGCTCTTAACCTACTAACCTACAGTATTTTATTCAGCCCACCATACGCTGCAGGGACAGAATGTGCAGCATAACATCGCCTTCAAAATAGCCCTCAGTTGTGAAAGCTGCCAGTTTCACCAGAATAAATTTAAGGGAACCCATTTTAATTTTCCCACATCATAACTTTCTCCTGCCCCAGATTCTGAATATGTCTGCGGCAGTGCTGACTGTGGTTATACAGGCAAACAAATGGAGAACCGACTGACAGACAGACGGACTGATGGACAAAGACGCAGATGAAGTTATTTCTAGGAAGGAGACGCATGAAAAGGCTAGATCAGCCAGTCCTCGCTCGTCTTTGAGCGGCTGCTGCCTCGGCCCTGCTTTCTGTTCTCCATCCAGACGGAGCCTTCTGCCGCCGCGCCGCTCACCGGAAAGCTTCTCCGTGGGTCGTTCGAGGGCTCCGCTTAATTGCCTGTGACATGTTGATTTGGCTTCTGCGACTCCCACGGCCCAGAACACTCAGCCGCTGCCAGATCAATGGTCGGCTCTCCCGGCCCGCCCCGAACTCATCTCCTTCCTGAGGAGCTTCTGATAAGATGTTTCCCTCGCCGCAGCCTGTAGTGCGGCGGCGTGGAATCTGACACACAATGGCCGCCTGATGGACGCTTTTCACAGGAGCCCTAGATCCACGCTGTATAATGAAGCCCAGCTCGCACTGTAGCTCCTTCATGCTCCATTGTGGCGGCCAATGTATGGGGAACACTCAGGCACATAATGAACGTCTCGCGCATTATGTAGAAGATGGTGGGCAGTGAGATGCTCGCTTCCTTTCTAATACGTTTCCATTAAGATACGATAATGTAATTCTTGGGTGTCGGTCACATGGAAGTGAAGTCCTTTTATTTACTCCTGCGGGTCAGCTGCAGCCTGCCTCCATTCACAAATACACTCTCTTACCATGAGGCTGCATTTTTTTTTTCAAATCCCGTGTCTCCCTAAATGTCTTGATCCTTCTTCCTCCAACTTCTCCTCCCCACCTCCCTTTTTCATCCTCCTCTGTCACCCTCTCATGGTATTATCCAGTGGAAGATTAGCTTTATTAATCTCTGCTATGGATTCACTACTCTGACCAAGCTGTGAACTTCCCCATGCTGCTGTCTGACTATCTGGAGAGGCAGATGCCCAGCTGCTGCACATGTCAAATATTGCCTTTTTCACTTGTTTCTATAAAGTCCTACGACTATTTTGACTTGTGTCCAGTTTTATACATGGGGTGGCAGAGGCAAGAACACATATATGGGTGGCTGTGTCACGTGATGTTTGGACCAATAATATATCATTTAATAGATAATGTGACCAATATCATTTGATATATTGCTCGATATTTGAATGCCATGTTTTGTTTTATATGAATTCCTAAGAAGCCGTATTCACTGTAGAAAGTAAATCAAGCTTCTTAACTAGGAATCTATATTTGCCCAATAATATCCCTGACTAATGACTCATTAAGTAAATCCACAGAATTTCATAAGAGTGTCTTCCAGTGACATTAGTGGGAGACACATTACCACATATCAGATGTACTCTTCTCTCAAGCCAAATAACACTGTATAATACACTGTAGTCTCTGGTTGAATGTAATGCATGGATTAACTTTGTGCCCTTTTTACACATTAAACGATAATCAGCGTTAATAAGAGCAAAAGAAACAAGTCAGGGAAACCTTGGGATGAAAAATGCCAGACCATTAGCAGTCAAAGAAGTCATACAGTACTGCTAGACTAGCACAGGGCGCAAAAGCTATCTAAACTGAAAGCACTGCATTATTACTGTTTAAAAAGACATGTTATACAATTTCAACTGGGGGTATTTCTCCAAAAGACTTGAGTGTAATTTGTGTGTATTGAAGGATAAAGTGCTTTTACCACAATATAATATTTATCATTATTTATTCACTGTAAGCACAGTAAAGCAACACTAAACAAGGACACAATCCCATAAAGCATATGCTCTGTCATTTGTGTGTGTGTGTGTGTGTGTGTGTGTGTGTGTGTGTGTGTGTGTGTGTGTGTGTGTGTACAATGCATGTGGCCACTGCTGCTTGTCCCGAACTAACATTAACTGCATGGATTTAAATTCAATCATTACAGTTGAAACCGCTTAATATCAAAGAAATAACGTTCTACTTCAAATAGCATTTAGTTATATTTCACATGATTTGAACAATGTTTACCAGTCAGCATCAACAAAGAGACAGATATGGGGCTGTCTTGGTAACCTTAGCTAACATTAACATTAACAGTTTGACAACGTAGCATTTAGCTACGACTAATTTCATGTCATAGTCACAATGTTTTCCTTAAGCTAGCGACAAGTTGCAGCATAAAAAATTACCTTTTTTTCCTTGATGCGAAATTGAGCTCATCTCTTTGATGTAGCGTAACTGTATCCACTTCCAGACAGCGTGCAAACAACCACTCATAATCAATATCGAATAGAATTCATCCCATACTGTTTTCATCTAAGTTCCTCATAAATTAATCATGCCCCGTTTGTCTTTGAGTAGGCCTCTCGCTTTCACCTTATCTTGGATGGTAAATGGTAAGACACATGTAGTTTTGAGATGCAAAAGGCTTGTTCAACTCCAGACACTTAATTCAGTTCGTCTGCTTCGATATTATTAACCCTTTCTGTAGCTTCACAACTTTACAGATTGCTTTTGGAATTGTAGACTAGGTACTCAATGCTCTCTCTTATTTTTCCATTTCACAAATATATTCATTACTGTTATCTGTGGATCCTCAACATGAAGACACAGTCACCCAGAATGGAATCTAAGGGTTTAAGCTTTTTGTTCGTGTCCAAATTCATAACTGATTGTCTTTCTATGTCTGAATTTCTATAGATATTTATGCAATTTTATATTTAGCCTTTCAAATATGTGTGAATTTGCATCACTTGCCTTTTGGTAGGGAACTCGTAGAAGAAATGGCACCAAAAGACCCAAAATCAAGTCCAGAATTGGACACAGTTCCGTTGGCTCGGTTCACCACAAGGCTGCCGAGGTTTTATATTTCAGAGTGGAGATATGGCAATAATGAATCGGAAAACAAAATGATTGTGCTGAAGAACATTAGGAATCACTTTATTATCAGCTGACCTCCACATCTGGGGTGGCAAGATTTTTCGGCGGAGTGGCAGCTGTCACCTTGAAGTCGTCCTTTGTCCATTCATAAATTGATGGCCCAATCACCACCATTCTCATACTCATGTAGTGTTGGTTGTTGTGTTGTGTAGTTGTTTACTTTGTTAGAATATGTGTTATAAGATGGAGGTGTATTTAGGTGAATACACTGTGTAACATGGATGGTCACATAATGTAGGTATAATAGCTTCTCTCTCTTTACATTGCCATAACAGTAAAAGGTTTGTCTCCTGCCTCAGTTTTTCTTCTCTTTCTGTCCTTGGACACTGCTCTGCTCTGATCTACCATTTGTGTGATTATAATGGCTCGGCCGTGTCCTTCCACCGCTGCACTCAGAGCCTTATGTGGCACGGCGGACTGGAGTAAACAGCCATTACCTTTGATTTAGCCATTTAGGACTTCTTCTCGGGACGGAACAAAGCAGCACCACTTTCCCCCGGTTATTTAGACTTCAGGCAGGAGAAGTATACTGTATATCAGAGGTGGGTGACAGGGATGGTAATTATGGTTATGTGTAAACAATACATGGATAACAAGTTTAAGTTTCCCTTCAAATGATCTTCCTCAAAAATAGTCCTTGTTGCCCACCTGTTGAAGTAGCTGTCATGGCAACTCAAACTCCAACTCACATGAGACAGGTTGTATAACTTTATACTACGGCTGCCTCTCAAGAGTCTAATTAGCTTTCTTCCTTGGTTTCCCCCGACTGTGTCTCTGTGGATCGAATGATGAACGTAACAGTAAGAAATCCATTTTGCTTCTTTAACCTCCAGTCTGCTTCCAGGTCAAAGGTGAAAGGTGCTCAGACAAGGAAACCGCTGTGCGCCGAGAAGGTTCAATCAGGGGACTAATCTTATGCAATTTTTTCCCCCTATGATGCTTTATTGGCGGAAAAAGCTGTTCTATTGATGTTGAAAAGAAAGACAACATTCACAAAGCGCTCCCATGGCCGCAGTAGAATACCAGATGTCTAGGGGCTTTAAGCCCAAAGCACATCCTGAAATCTTGGAATCCATCTTCAGCAGGCGCACAGCCAGAGTCCCAAGACAAAGATTCATATTGTAGAGAGAAGAAATAAAACATTACTTTATCTCCAGGTCAGTTCCTTACTCTTTGGCATTGAGTGGCTGCTACAGGTATATATTTGGGATAAACATCGCCTCTACACTAGGGCTGCAACCAATGATTATTTCCATTTTCGACTAATCGATGAATCATTTTGTCTATAAAATATCAAAAAATACTGACAAATGTCCTTCATAAGAGCCAGAGCCCAAAGTGATTCTTAAAATTGTTGACTTAGTCTGACTAGCTGACTGGAAAGTATTAATTTTATAATGATGTGAAACAGAGAAAAGCAGCAAATCTTACCATTTGTGAAGGTGTAACCAGCAATGTTTGGTATTTTTACTTGATAAATGACTAAAATGATTCATCTATTACCACATTTTTAATCAATTAATGTTTCTGCCCATCGACTAATTGATTAATCGACTAATCGTTTCAGCACTACTCTACAGCCTAGGTCTCTTTTACTCTTATTGAAGAATTCTTTTTCCCTTTCTGCGTCACTGGACTGCGCAGAACGGAGAGTAACGGATAAAAATAATAGACAAGAGAGGGACGGGATGACATGCAACAAAGGTCCTGAGCCACTCTTGAACCCATGAAATTGCGTGCACACGGCGCGCGTCTTATCCCCCCACCGAGCCTGCGGACGGCACCGCCACATGAACGCACGAGTGCCCGGCCTCTCCACGAAGCATTCACTCAGCACCGCAGAGGGCAGGGGACTCTGGCCCCGCTTTGACATTCACCGCCGTCTGCCGAGAGGAGAGACTGGGGAGAGAGAGAGCAGCAGACAGAGAGAGAGAGAGAGAGAGAGAGCGAACCACAGACACACAGAGAAAGAGAGGGGGCCCGGGTGAGAGAATGAAAAGATAAGGCGAAGAAGAGCACAATTACGGTCCGTCGTCAACAGCGCGGAGGAGACGAGAGCGAGAGAGGCGCATGTCGTTGCCGTAGTAACAGAGCGAAGACTTTAAATAAGAGTAGTATTGGCGAGCCCGAAGCAGCAGAGGCAGAATGTGGAGAAATACTTGTGTTTTCTTTGCCACAGACGTGTCTCAGCTTTGCTTCTGTCAGATCTGTCAGATGTTGTATGGGCCCGAAGCGTTGTGGCTTTGCTCTGTGCCACTTCAGTGAGTATTCAGGTAGAGGATTCTCCAAGGACTGACTCTGTCCACCGTCCAAACCAGTGTCACATGTTGCAAATCTGTAGCATTTGCCAGAGTAGCCTGCATCTAAAAAAAAAAATGCCTGTCTTCTGAGAGCGAGGTGAAGCCCATTTGTAAGTGCAGGAGCTGTGGATACTTGCTGTCAGGCCTCAGCCATTTTGATTGATGTGTTTATTTGAACTCACAGCACCTCCACACACTGGCCCAAGGATGCTGATGGCTGCTCCATTATCCATTGCCCCAGGTCACACTGCCAGGGGTGACAGCAATCAGGCTGTCTCTCTTGCACGCACGCACACACACGCGCACACACACTCACTCACACACACACACACACACACACAGACATACACGTGTGCACTCATCCCTCTCTCTGTCTCTTCCTCTTTCTGTCCCTGTCTTTTCAGGGCTGTGGCCTTCCTCAGGCTTGCTAATAGATTAGGAGGGTGCTATGTGTGAGACATGAAAATCTCAGGTCGCTCAGAAAAGATGAGCAAGGGGACAAGCAGGCAGAGAGAATGTGTCATCGCCATGGAAACCACCTCCCAAGGATATTGTTCAGCTGCTTCCTAACCAGTCTTGTCTTCTCCTTTTCATTTGATGCCATAATGGCTCTTTCTCTTTTCATATGATTTTAAGAAAATGTCCCTGGAATAAATAGACACATCCCCAAACTGGCATTATCCAGTTAAGGATTGCTTTTAAGGTTAGTGAACATAAATGGATTATAATTGCTATTTTGGCACGTACACGTAAACACACATTGTTTATCTTAGTGCAAATTTTCAGGAATGCTTTGTGCACACGCGTACACAGACATGCGTACGCACACATTGTTTGTGTCAGTGGTGATTACCACACAAGCTGGAGGGCTGGGCTGCAGTCGCTGAACTTCTGGGAAAGACAAAGCCTTTAGATGTTGTGTTTATATGCGACAACAGAGTTATAGTCTGAGGTCAGATTAGGAATCTGTTGAAGCAGTGCATGGGAAACTATAACTTCAAAGCACATATACAGTCAACCATGACAGCTAATGATGTGGGCAAAGTACTGCCTGTGAGTATATGCTTTATTTGTCTATATTTTTGTGTGTGTCTGTGTGTGATTTGGGAGAGATGGCCGTCATCCACAGTTGTTGATGCAGAACAGAGTCTGCTGTCTTTTGGACTCATTCTGTGCGCACACTGACGCATGACTACAGGAAGTGTGCAGATCTGGGCAAGGGAACAGGATTTTTCTCTTGGATTGGCAGCTAACCTGTTGAGTGTGCTCACAGACACACTCACACACACACACACACACACACACACACACACACACACACACACACACACACACATAGGAACGGAGCCAGCCACCTGCCACATGATGGGAAGTTGATACGTCTGTGCCATGACACACAGTCAACGATCTGTGATGACAAGGAAGCGAGTGAGGACAATGGCGTATTAGAGGGAGAGAGCTGGCAGGAGAGGATCTGATGTTGTCCTCCTATTAGCCGTTCAAGGCACTCTGACTGAATACAGAACATACAGGCCTCTGCTGATCTCTCAGGGAGCTGGATTACTCTACTGAATAAACAGCCGAAACTCTAGTTGGGGAAAGAGCCGCTTTGTATGCATGAGGAGAATGTGAAAGATGCAGTTTCCATAAAAGGGTTGTCACTGTTCTTTCCTGGGGGGATTGGATATCCCCGTTGATTAGCGGCTTGATGTCTTTTCTCCCCAAGATCTCTCGCAACCTAAATGGCTGCTTATGTCTCCGAGACACGCAATACAAACAAGCTTATCAAAATGAAATGAATAAGTAATCACCACTTAATGATTTACTGCAAAAACAGGAGGAAAAGGTTTTTATTTTATGAGTTTTGGAACCGAACGCGCCCCGTTCAATTAATGTGTTTGCATGAAAGGCGGTTCCTGTGCCTGTGTAGAACCGTTTGCCAGCGGCTTGCGTTGCGTAACGCTGTTGACTCCGGGCTGAAAGGAGGGAGCAGGCGCCTCACAAGGCAGTAAACTTCACTAAAGGCTGTCTAATCTATTGCGTAGGGCCGCGAGTGGGATGAGGGAGAGGGAGAGAGGGAGAGGGATGGATGGAACTAGGTAGTGGAGAATCGCTGGAGAAGCCAAAACATGTCATCGGGAAAATATCACCATCTGCTCCCTCTGTCAGCTCTGGTTTCAACCCGACGTCTGGTGGAAACACCCCTTTTACCGGCGATATTTGTTAAAGCTGTCTGTACACAGACGGATAGCTGGCCAAACAAACAGTGGTCGGATGGAGTGAGAGGTGATTTGGGGATGGAGTGTGGGGGGGGGGGGGGGGGGGTTTGGAGAGGGAGAGGTGTGGGGAGACGGAGATGCATATGAAGATGAAGGGAGAGAAAAGTAGAGAGGAAGAGCGCGTAGAGGAGGCGAGGGAATAGCAAAAAGATGTTTGAGATGGGAGCGGTGGGAGATGGAAATGGAGGAAAAAAGTGAGGGAGAGTTAAGTTGGAAGTGTGGACTGCCTGGGAGCGCTGGGATTTCGACTTCATGCTTATCACTTCAAAAGACCAGCTGTTAAATGCACTCTGCTGCTTTACTTGCCTTTGCTCCTCATCTCTCTCTCTCTCTCTCTCTTTCTCCCTCTCCCTCTCTCTCTCCCTCCTAACCTGAGGTGAAGTGGATCATTTCTGTGAATGTGAGGGCTAATAGTGACAGGTTTGATGTGCTGTAGAGTTTTCTTTCAGAGAGACACCCGCTATGTCCTGGGGAGCTACCTCACACACTACTGCATGTAAGCCTCGGCTCTGCAGTCTTCTCTACTTATGACAGCAGCCACAACCATGGAATATGGCATTTCTGAGTGTGACATTGTTGCTGTAACAGTCAGAACCGCCCTCCAGACGGACGTTTAGGTGGCTCAAAATGTATAGCGTGTACACACGGCATTGTGGGTTCAAATCTAGCTCAAGTCTCATGCCATGCCCAGCCTCTCGTCCAATTTTTCTGCCTCTCTACCATCTAACAATGTCATAAAAATGATTTGAATGAACAGCAAGCCTCCAGAGCAGTCACAACAGCTTGTTGCGGCCTCATTGTGAGCCTCACACAGCTGTGCCATGTGGCGTGGAACAATCCTGAGCAACGCTGCAGGAGCTCAACCCATATGGAGACGCTATGGGACAAACGCGCTGACGAGACGCGGGATGGTTAGCATGTACGAGGCAGCCGCCTTGTCACCCGTCAATCAGGTTTGGCGGTGGAGGTGACACGCTCTTAACAAGGCGACGGGATGCGGAAAGCTAGGCTGTGGTTTGACACGGCTGAGACGGGAATGTGGGTTTGCTGTGGGATGTTCAGAATGCAACTGTTTGTGATTACAGCGGAGAAGAAGAATGGCAGTTTGGAGAGAAGGGAGGGCCTCGTTACCTTGAGATGATTATACTGGAGGGTCACAGTGAGTCGTGGACTTTGAGACTCAGAGATACAGCCTGAGCCACCAGTTACTTTATACCTACATCCTGTACCCAACGTAATCCCTGCTAATACAATACTGTGATTCTGCTAATGCTGAAATACTTGAATTACTTGTATTCAATCAGTCACTTCTACCATTACTGCATTGCACCATTTTCCTATGTTTGCACTGTATTGCTTTGTATCATCTGTGCTTTCACTGCTTTGTTTCGTAAAGTCCACGCCGCTCTTATATTTACTTTTGCTTGGAATGTGCTGTGACTCCAAGAAAAGTGTTTTTCTTTCACTGTGTGCAAGGTGGAATGACAGCAGAGTAGAGTGGAGGGTATGTGCAGGGCCGGGGCAGCAGGGGGCAGTGGAGCAGGCATTGTGTCTGAGCTGAGCTGAGCTGAGCTGAGCTGAGCTTCCCCTCTGCTGCTCTCTGTCCCTGCATGGCCAGTAGACTTGAGAATGGAGCTGCCTTTTGACTGATCACTTGCCTCAGATTTGTTTTATCTCCTTGGTGGTAAAACTAGATGGCAACCTGCATCCAAACCTGTATGATGGGTTCCTACAGTAAGTCTGTAGTCAGTGTAATCTCATTTAGTCACATGGATGGTTTGAAACAAACTGTGTGAAGTTTTACCATTACCTTCTCCAACTTTGTGGACTCTGTGGATCTAGCTTGTTATCGTTTTTCGTAAAGTGCTAGAGGATGCAGCATATTAAATTCAAAATATTTTTGCTCCCAGTGCCTCTTTTTTGATTGACATTTTGAGCTTTTGATTTTCAGGCATTCAAAATGCAAATCTACCTTTTGTTCAGTTGCAGGCATGAGGCATGTAAGATGAACGGCCTTTAAATGCAAATTGCCGCTGCTCTGGACCGTATTTCTCTGGGAGCCAAATGAGACCGGACCTCAAATGGGGATTGCAGTGGGTGGGTGGAGGATTGTACTGGAGGGAGTGAAGGGTAGGGATTCATTACTCCATTCTTCATCCATCATACAGCGCATGGAGGCGGGAGGGAGAGGGTGTGTAGTTCCAAGGTTACTTACCTGAGGTACTGTAGAGGAGAAGAGTGAATAAAGTTGCATCCCACTGGTATACATCAAAGCATCTAGTGCTACAAGCATTCTGAGTTGGAAAAAAAAACTGTATTGTCAGAGGTGTTTTTGTTTACTGTAATCTTTTTGTTCACCGGCAAAACAAGGCATCTGTGAAGGAGCTGTCTTCCGATGGTAGGACGTTGAGGAATTATTTATGCTGTACTTTTGGCTGCGTGTGTGAGTGTGTGTGCACGAGTGTGAAGACGTGCATGATGGTTTCTGTTTAGATATGGAGAGTAGACATCTGCTAAAGCAGCAATTTTTCAACATAGTATCAGGCCTGTATTTTCATACTTTAAATTGATCCAACAACCTAGGCTTGGTAAACACTGCACTGAGGTTTTCTTCTGACCTGTTCAGCTGTTGGAAGTCAGATGCAGAAGGTGTAGCTTCTTAACTCCAGGGTCTGTCTGTTTGTTTGCCAGCAATCCCCGCTGAGAGCCGCATCCTGCAGGGAAGCCGCTTGCAACCTAGAAACTCTGGTCAGATATTTGGACGAGGGAAAAGGAAAAGGATGGCTGTGGTTTAAGATGATATCATTGTAGTGTGTGTGTGTGTGTGTCTGTGCGTAATATACCCTAATCAGTATACATGCAACACAGACTTCTCCATCTGTCAGGGGTCAGTAATGGGGCGCCATCTGCTAACCAGCGGGTGATGATTGATGATGTCATAACTAGTGGACAGGGGCCAAACGCGAGGGAGGCGGATATTGAGGAGGGGGATGCATGGTGGGTTTCTTTACTCACGTCATTCCTGCGGTGATGCGTGCGGATAGTGAAAGCTTTAGCAAAATTACACATCTATAGCCTTGTCTTCTTCTCGCTGCTGCAAAGACTGAGAAGCTCTGAAAAGGCAACGCTGGCCTTAAAACTGTTCATGCTCCCCTCTCATTTGAGTGAGACATGATAGCATCTTGCTAATCTTAATTGCCCTCATCAGGCTTCTAAAGTCTATTGGAGACACGGCTAAAGCAGACCATTGATTTCACTTCAAAGACGTCCATCCAGCTACCGTAATTACTTTCCTTCTGTCAGTATGTACAATTTGTTGTCATTTAGTTTGAATTTTGTCTGTGTCTGCTGTTGTTTGAAGTGATGTTTTAACAGCGTAGTATGTATGTTTTTTTCTCCCTCAACCCTGGACAGGCTAATTGTCTGATGCTGGAGACATCAGGTCAGCCAGGTCAAGAGTCCAAAAGTGCAGTGAACTCCAGCGCCCGGCACTGGGCCGCTGTCTGCATCTCAATAGCTTTGATGACTCTTCTACTCTTCAAACGCACACATCTATGCATGGATGTTTCATTAAGTGAGTGTGATTTTGTCATACCGGGTAGCACTCTGCTGCAACTTGAGAAGCACTTAGGCCTCATCGATCCATCCTGCTTAAAGTGTAAAGCAGGATCCATGTCTGTTGCCAGCATCTGCTGTCGTCCTCAGCTCCTTACACACCGTTGTGCTCCAGTCGAATACTTATCTCATTTAGAAGGTTATCACCAGCCCCAGGTGCTGATGTGGACAATGATAGAGTCAATAAAGTCTACGCAGTAAATGCTGCAGTTGAGTTTTTTTTGTTTTTTGTCCCATCGCAGATAGGCCTAGATGCTGGCTGAACTTGGATGAGAGGGCTGTATTGGCTGCTGGCCAGCACATCTCTTTAATGTGCCATTGTGTGTGTGTGTGTTTGTATGTGCATTTGTGTGTGTGTGTGTGTGTGTGTGTGTGGTCATGTGCATGTAGTATGTGTGGATGGTAGCGCACATTAAAATAACAAACATGAAACACCGCCTCCACTCGGCTCTGTGGGGAAATCATTAAAGAGCCTAAGATCAGTCTTCCATGGCCTGACCTGCTTTGAAATTCTCACAGGCTGCGGTGCTTTACCATTCAAGTGATTGTTATTCACTACAACTGTCGATACATCACCTGCATATTTCAAAACACTTTCTAGAGACATCCATCATGATTAAACACATGCAGAGCGCATCATGTTTCTCATATTTTCCTGTCTTTGAGAGACAGAGGAAACAGAAAAAACAATTTCCTTGGTTGTTATTGAATTGGAGAACCAGATAAATGTATTATTTTTCTCCCAGTTTTCCAAAATTGCATGTAGCTTGTATTTTTGTCTCTCACACTGTCAAATAATGCCTGGGAGCAGGCTGGTGAATTTATTACTCTAGGTACTAAAATGTTTCTAGCACTGTGGACTTTGAACTACATTAGATACTTTACTGGCTATTGACAATTTCAGCTGTTGGTCATTAGTTCTCGTTAAGAGATATTACAGTAAAACCACCTGCAGTCTCTACTTTATGTGATTGTATTGTACTACAAACCCCTGTACTGATAAGCCACTGTGACCCTGCCCATGACCATGTTTCTGTGTTCTGCTCTATAGCACAGTAGTGAATCACTCACTGCTGATATAGACCTATACTGCACTGCACTGAAGCCTATGTGAAGCCTCTCAGTAACCCTTGTTGAATGGCTGAGTGTCCTGATGAAACCCTGTGGGGTGAAGCCGGTTATGTAACAAACCCCAAAGTTGGGGGTGCCCCGTAAACAGCAGTGTATAACTCTGCGAAAGCAGCCTACCGATTCAGTTCACACAATGGGTCCTACGCATTCAAAGCTGGAATGTCAACTTCTTGAATAATCCATCTCTTTAATTTTCCTGGGGGAATTGCTAATGCGTCGCTCAGTGTCCTGATGCAACCCTCAGGGGATGAGATGGTTGCATAACGGGAAGGCATCTACATCTTTAGTTGGTATTAAAGCTGTGGGTGGTTGACACATACACGTCTTGTCGGCAGTAGGGATGGGACAAGAACCGGTATTACCATATATCGCGGTAAAAAACAATAAGGGTTATGACACCGCCACTAATTTTTATTACCATGACCACTGCAGCTCTCATCTGTTTCATTTTCCCAAAAAGGGGGAGCGCTATAATGAATTATTTAATGTTGTTTCATGTTGCTCACTGAGTTAAAATGGATGCAGGCCAGTAGCACCTTATTTGCATTTGACTTATTTTAGATGCTGTTATTTGGATTTTTATTTGTGTTGTAAGTTAAACCAGTATTTTTAAAATTGTGTTTGTTAAGAAAAAAGTCAAATGTACTGTGACTGATATGATAAATTAGTTTTAAAGTAATTGAAGCATACTACGGTACTGTTTTCAAAGTTTTCATCCTTTTAATGTTTATCAAGATGATATCGTATGTCGAGATAATTTTGGTTGAGATCACAGGCCTAGTCGGCAGTCTGAATGTTGCTAATCGGTAACATATTCGACGTCACCTGTTGTGATCGGTGATGTGTTTGGTAATCGTGCTTCTGGCTTTAGGAAGAGGTTATAAACACACCGTAAACAGGTGATCCGCACGCTGCATACTGCCCGGTTCCGGACTCCTATCTCCAGCCTGGCAGCCTGGACAGAAATAGCCTCTGAGTGCAGCTCTCAGAAAGAGGTCACTCCAAAGTTTGCACCCACCCCTCCCTTTCCCCCCCTGCCTCCCATTTCCCCCCCTGCTGACAGTCACGTTTGCCCACAGCGGGAGCCCTTCGCCACACATCCCCATTGGCTTTCACAGGTTTAGATGGATGTGCTCCATTGGGTGTCAAAATGGAAAAGATGGCGAGATAGGAGAGGGGAGCGGGTGGTGGTGGTGGGGAGCGCCGCAAATCAATAAAACTGCTGCAGTCAGCCACTTGTTATTTTGGGATGGTGAATTGGTGGCATTGTGTAGCGGGCCGCGGTGGCGCGTCCGCGGCCCGCTGAGCGCTTGTGCGCGTGTATTCTGATTTGGAGATTATGTCCCGTGAACGCACGAGGCCCAGACACCATCCTCCGCTGCGTTACACAGGGATATGCAAATGAAAAGCAAAGCCCCAGATCAAAGCAATGCATATGGTTACAGCGGATAAGTAGCAAAGGGGAACTGCGCGGTTGCTCGACATTTTACGGAATGTGCGGCAGCGAAATATTTTGAAATTAATTTCTGAAGAGCCCATTCAACCGCCTCTTCTCTTCTCTCTCTCTCCTCTTGTCTCCTTCTCTTAATTTGAGGTAGATTTGATTGAAACGTGCAGCAGGCAGACAAGCTGTAGTGTTGTAGTTATCAGTATGCATGACTGTATTTGAATATGAACTGAAAGGGCTATTACAGCTCAATTTCACGCCCGGTGGGATATCTGACATGTTTCTCCCTCAGTAGAAATCAGACTGTCAGAGTTCTCTTTTTCTCTTTCTGTCTCCGTCTCTCTCTCTCTCTGTCCTTTCCCATTCTGCCTTAAATTCCTCCATCCATCTCTCTAATATTCCATCCTTGCTCCTCCTTGGGTCTGCAGCTCATTTGCACAGTTTGGTGCATTCTGTGCTCCCACTGCCTTGCCGCATACTCAATCAGGCTAAGAGCGTGTATGTTGACTAGCTATAACTGCAGCTACAACTGCTCTGATTGATATTTTTCTGAAGGTTATGAGCATATAATTGACCATGGACAGGGGCTATAACAGCCATACTATACTCAACATTTAATACAGACCTTTTCCTTGGCTTTACCTTCGAATGCCCTGCAGAGAGGCTGTCAACGTGTGCTGAAGGATCACCTGCTTGTTACAGTATGTTTCGTTAAAGTGATGGGCAGTTAGCTGGCTGAGAACAGACAGCTAGACTTGCATCATCTGCAGTAGTAGCCTATTCTCACTTTGGCTTAATTTTTCCTCTTTGTCCCACTTTGCTGCCAAGGGGAAAATCTTACCGGCCTGTTTGTGGCCTGAGACTGGCTTGATGACTAGATTATACTGGCATTAGTTTGTCTTAGAGCGTGCCTGGAAGGGTTTCTCCTGCTGAGGTGACTGGAGTACACACACTGTGTTGCGGCGCTGTAAATTAGATGTGTCCTCACCTTCAGAAACCCTGTCAGTGTAAATGTATTCAGGAGCTAGTTATACAAACTGCCTCACTCAGTGAAATCAGCAGCTCATTCTTTCTATTGTTGCCTGCTGTTGCCTCATTTCTAAAATGCTGCCTGGCTCCAGTTTCACGCTGCTCATTTCCAAACTAGGCCTCATACTGCTGGGACCCGTACCAGCGCTCCTTTTGTTTAGAAAGAGTTTTTATTCAGTGCTGGAGGTACAAGGGAGAAAATGGCCTTATCAAAAGCCACAACAGTTCCAGCGGAACATTTTTCTGTATGCAAAAAGAGCTGTGAGTAAAGGCTGTTATTGGGCTGTTGTGCAGAAATTAAAAATCTCTTCACTGTGTCACCTGGCCAAAGTCCACGTGGAGGCCCAGCTGCAAGACTGCATTTAGAGGCCAAAGCTGTTTAAGCAGTGTTACTCAATGAAAGGGAGCTCATTATCCAGTGGGAAAGCCCTGACCTGTCCTCAGTCTAGTGAACAGTATAAGCATCACATCACCTCATCTCTCTCTCTCTCTCTCTCTCTCTCTCTCTCTCTCTCTCTCTCTCTCTCTCTCTCTCTCTCTCTCTCTCTCTCTCTCTCTCTCTCTCTCTCTCAAATACACATATATACAATATGTACATGTATATAAATATGTATTTGGATTGTAAACTGTTGTAAAATAAGTGCTACACATGTACAATATTCATGTATGTGTATGTGTCATGTGTATGTGTCTTTGTGTATGCATGTGTGTGTGTGTGTGTTTCCTCTCTTCTCACTTATCTCTCTTTTTCAGCCTATTGCTGTAAAATTTAACTTCCGTCTCAGTCAAACTCTTTCCTCTCTCTCTTGCCAAACACACACACACACACACACACACACACACACACACAGACACACACAAATTGCTACACCAATCATATCTGTGATCTGACTGCAGATTCAGTAGTCGGTTAAGCCACAGCTGAGTCTTGTGGGACATGGGAATCTTTTTCTTCACGTGTGTCTGTGTGTGTGTGTGTGTGTGTGTGTGTGTGTGTGTGTGTGTTTGTGTCAGTGGAATTTAAGTGCAGGATGCAACATCATGCTGATGTGCTGCTGAAAGCTGTGGTATGTGTGCATGTTTCAGTGTGTTTAGAGTGCCATAATTAACAAACTGTATTCGATGATTGTTTGTTTATCTCTGCCCTCCACGGCTGGCTTTCATATCAATCACAAATCTGGCAGCGCCTTCCCTGTTATTGGCTTCTGGTCCCATTCTCAGTTTCACCAAACAGAGTCATCCATCAGCCGCACCGTAACGACAATAATAAAACGCAACATTGTTTGCTAAATGATTCATAAATGTACGAGAGAGAACAATTTCATCGGTGCATATTAGCGGACCTCTGCCTGTAGTTGTGTGTTTCACCTTGTGAGTGATTGTGCTGTGCTCCAGGTTTGCCCTTGGATACAGCTGTGAGGATGTGTGTAATAAATTACCCTCTGTCATCTCTGCCCCACCTCGCTTCCCTGGCTCCCCTCAGTGCCTGCTGGGGATTGGTGGAGCCAGCAGCAACGGCCTCTGCTATTGGTGGACGGTGATAATGGAGTGTATTTGCACATCGGAGAGTTTCAGCAACTGACCGGTTCATGGTTTGGAGATTCAGGAGGAGGAAGCGGTGTGAGTGTGTGTGTGTGTGTGTGTGTGTGTGTGTGTGTGTGTGTGTGTGTGTATGTGTATGCATGTGTTTGGTGTGAAGCCACAGAGCTTAAGGAGAGTTAGGGGGAGGTGCTTTAAGGTTAAGCTCAGTGAGCAAAGCAGAGGGAGTCTATTTAAAGGACACCACCTCCCTCTCATGAATGATTCAACAACAGTTTGCCCCTCCCCCCCCTCCTCTCATCAAGATCAGCTGGAGGAAGTGGTAGCTCGGCCAATGGGATTACAATACCGGATTGGCTGTCTGTGTGTGTATTGTGTGTGTGTGTGTGTGTGTGTGTGTGCAGCGAGAGGGAGAGCAAGCCCGGACAAGTAGCAGCAGCAGCAGCTCATAGCTCTGCCTCTGTGTATGTGTGTGTGCGTGTGTGAAGGAAATGTAGGGCAGCCTCTCGTTCTCCCTCCCTCTGCCATCCCTCTATCTTTTGCCTCTGTCTGTCTTTGTTTCCGTGCCGTGCCGGCGTAGCTGCAGTCACCACGGCGACGGCTGACATTGTTGCCGCCGCTCCACTTCCGTATTTGCCGAGGCTTTATTCTCTCTCTCCGTCTCGGCTCACCTCGAGGATTTACAGAGGGGGCATGTAACCTCCCCCAGGAACCATTGTCTGTGTGAGGGTGTGTGTGTGTGATTGTGTGTGTGTGTGTGTGTGTGTGTGTGTGTGTGTGAGGGTGGCTTCCGGATCCAGCCATGAATTCCTGTTGGAAGATGAAGCTTCAGGTACAGACACACTCTTGTTGTTTAATAGCTGCTGATGGTGTTGCTGTTGTTCCTGTATTTCTTGTTCTTGCTGTTGTTGCTGTTACGGATGATGGTGCTGATGACAATGTTTGTTATTCTCATCGTTGAGATTATCTGTGGGTGTATGCCATATATCCTGTTGAAACATCTTCGCATTACATCTCATCTACATGCATAGCTGTCCATCCATAATGCGTATTTAAATGTCTGCTTAGCGGAAGGACAGGAGAGAGAGAGAGAGAGAGAGAGTGTGATAATAGAGAGAGGGGGGGCTCATCGTAGTTTCCATTCAGTGGTTGTTATGGTGAGGCCTTCTGTCTCCGTGGTGATGGCAGAGTGCTTCTCTGCTGCAGTAGCAACTAGATAAAAGAGTTGCCAGGAATGTGTGTTTGTGTCTGTCTGTGTGTGTGGATGAGAGAGAGAGAGAGAGAAATGAACAGAGAAGGTCAGAAATGGTCAGTACCTCAGACAGATAGCCTTTCAAACAGAAGAGGGCTTTGGGAATGTGGTGGGGCAGTGTTATAGTCAGAGTGGTGATACAGTATTTTTGTTGGTTATGTATGTGATGATGTGTGTAGGCACATTATGTATGTTTTTGTCTATCTTTGTATCTGCGTGTGTGTGTGTGTTTACGTAATCAATTGTATCTCTCGGGGACTCTGTTCTTTTATTCAGTGTATGTGTGTGAGCATGGATACGGATACGTGTGTGCAGTGTGTGTTTGTTGGTGCCGTTCAGAGCAGCATCTGCCACCTCTACAATGTGAAAGGTTGACCCACTTTCCCCTCTGCTCCCCTCTGCCCTTTGTTCAGAGGAGTGGGGGTGAGCATTGCACTGTACGTGACTACTAAATGTGGGCAGTAACATAACACAAAACTCAAAACTAACTGTCTCACTGAAGGACTTTTAAATCTTATCTACTGTTCATCTCATCCTTCAATAAGCGTTGATATTTTCAGATGGTTGCAAGGTAAAAAAAAAGAAAAAGAAAGCAGGCTGTTGCAGTGTAGTTGTGTCTCCTCGTTAAAAGATTTCCATTGTACTGCACATTAGACTCCAAAGTCTATTTGTCTGAACTGTCACAGCGGTTGGCACGGGGATTGCTACAGTACAGGATACTGTAAAATGCCAGAGTCGGCCCTATTCAGTGCAGTGAACCCACTAACCCCTCTGCTCCGCCATCATGTGCTCTTTTTCTTTGTCCCGCCGCTCGTGCGCTCTGGCACCTAACTGCACTTTTGGTGTGAAAGTGGCCCGAATGCAAAGACAGGTGGCAGCTCCTGCAGTGTGCTATCTTATCTGGGACTGGACGGTGTGCGATTGTTCGCTCGCCAACGCACACAAACACACACGGCCTCGGCGGCAGAGCAATCTGATATTTTTTTTTCTCTCAATCCACAGCTTAGCATATCACATCATCGACTGATGCACCAAATCACAGGGCTTTGTGTCAAATCCGCAACTGGGGGGGAGGGAGGGAGGGAGGGTGAGGAGGGGAGATTAATGCAGTCACATGTCGTGGCGGAGCTTAAAACCTGTTGGGGGAGGGAGGGGATGGAGGGAGAAATGGGGAAGAGGAGAGAGGAGAGAAGAGGGGCCGGGGCCGGACAGGAGAGGGCAGAGGGGCAGAGGGGACCATGCACTCTGAAGTTAGCGGTTAGCAGTTTAAGATGTGGTTTAGGATCCTCCTGCAGCACCGTCATCAGTGCACTTAGCGAGGGTATTTAGCAGCATGTCCGCTCAGGACCTCACTTTACAGCGGTGGCTCCTTACGCCCCTTGATTTCCATGGAAACGGCTCACTTTTAAAGGCCCTGAGCGTGTTTTTAACATTTGACGGTGCTGAGAACGGAGCTTGAATTTAGTATTCAGCGTGCTGGGTGCTGAAAAAGAATAAAAAGAAACATTTCAACTCTTGCAAAAAATGAGCTGTGCTTCAAATGGGGTTTTCATATTCCCAGCGGGGTCCACAACTAGTGCCTCCCTAAGCAGAGAGTGCTGCTAGCTATAAAGGAGACGCTCAGTGGACTGACTCAGGCCGCAGGCTGTTATCTGAGCCTTTTTCTGGAGGCAGAGGGAGTCTGTGACAGTCCCTGCTGAACTCAAGTATGTGGTTAACAGAGTGGGCGGTTTAGAATGGACCCCGATTAACAGGCTTGGGCAGCATTTCATTCTTCTACTGTTGTCATTGCTAAGGTGGCTCGTGGCGTCTGTATATGCTTATAATTGTATGGTGTGTGTGTGTGTGTGAGCATGTGAGTGAAGGGTTATATCACAAGGGGACCAAAGGCTCACACACTCACAACACAGTTAATTAGGAAGCGCTGCGCTGAACTAATTATTTGCGGCTTGACTTTTGACGTTCACATAAATAATGACTTATGTCATGTGGAAGAGTGCAACCCGAGGTGCAGCTAATGAGAAGATGTGGCTCCGCTACAGTTTCACACAACATTTCACCAAATCTTTCCATCTCCCACTCTCTCTCTCTCTCTCGCTCTGTATCAGCAACCCCCCCGCTGTTTTCTTTATTTCTCCATTTCTCAGTTTCTCTCTGCTCTCTCTCTCATTTCCCTCCTCCTTCATCATACATCCCTTAGGCCAGCCTCTGGTATTTTTCGGAGTAGCGTTCTCAGATCTGCTTCTCGCTGTAGTTCGCACCATTCCTCTCTGTTGCCGCTCTAATATTAAACTCTGTTAGTGAGTCTAGAGACGCACAACCAGGAGGGTCACCGAGGACTTCACATGGTACCAGTGCGGAAAATATAACGGTCACTGTCTCTCCCCCCTCCCATATCCTGTTTGGACATGCTGATGCAATTATGCCTCAGATGAAGAGAGATGAGAGACAGATAGAGCAGAGGAGCGAGGAGGAGGAGGAGGGGGGGGAGAGGGAAAACCGCAAGCTCACATCCTGCTGATGAGAATACAGACTGATACAGTAGACTCACTCACACACACATATAAATACTGTACATTTGTGCACACACGCAGACTCTGTGGGTGTTTCCTGCCTCTCCTGCAGTCTCACTTTACAGGCTACCTCAGTTTGATGTGGTTTTATGACACACACACACACACACACCCACACACACAAACACACACACAGACAGATGCTGCAGGCTGACACCGTGGGACTGAGGTTTTGCTGACCTAATGCTCAGCCTCGTCCTGTTTAGCTTGTCTCATATAAAGGAAACAATATACTGTCACTACCCCCCTCGCAACAGCATCAAATAAGACAAATGGAGACAGATATTCAACTGCTCCCATAGGAAATTAGCAAGTCAAATATATGGTTAACTCCTGGTTATTAGAGAAAATAAATATTTCGCCACCCTTAATGCTAAAGTGTGCGACTTCTCTGCACAGCGCCTCCTCTCCCAGACGCTGTTAGGCTAAGTCTGGTTAGCCGTCTGTTATGTGGTTAGCCGAGCTCTCTGCTGATTGTTGTTACTGCGCATAGTTGGGATTTCTCATCTGGTTCTGCTCTCCTGCCCAGCTGCCCACTCTCAGCGCCCAGTCAGCCTGCGTTTCCTCCATGAGGGGCTGCCGGACACTGACAGGCGCAGGAAACCACAGAAAGGCCAGCTTCCTCTCCGCTGGAATTCGTTCTAGGGGACGTTTGATATAGCCGACCCTGCAGGGGAAGTGACCTCCGAGGAGGGAGGAGCTGGTCAATACAATGTGCGCTCAAGCATCTCGCTCTCGCTCAGATATCTCTATCTTACTCTCCTGGATTCTCTCTTTTCTGTGTGTGTCATGTTTGTGCGTGCACGCTCGTGTTAATTCCAGTGAAGTCTGGAAGTCTGTGTGTTTGTAAAGCCTACTTAACATCGCCGGCATTTGATTTATGTGATTTGAGAGAGATTACACTTTGGAAGAGTTGAGGCTAGGCGAAGGAATCTCGGATATCTCTGTCTGGGAAGGGGAGTCTTGTGTCAGCTTGTCTACTGTAACTTATGCGTGAAAAAACACAGGGTGGCCTCATTTTCAGATCTGCATTCAGCAATATGATCTGCCCTAAGCAGATCATGGTATGCTTATGCCATTTATTTTAGTGAAAGCTATTGGGGCGTAAACGCTGCCCTGTGCGGTCTACCTCAGGCTAAACCCTGTCTTTCTTTGCTGTCTTTGTTGTCACGCCGCATGTCATTGAGAGGATTTTTCAGCGCAGATCCGCGAGCTTTACTCTTCCACCTGTCAGTCTGATGTCTGTTTATCTTCAGGCATACGATTGTTTAACTGAAAACAAAGCGGTTTTGTTCAGCTGCTTTGGCTCGCCATTTTTAGAAATCATTCTCGCACCCATTTTTATCACGGCCCTCATTTAAGAGTGACATTGAGGCCTTGAATTAAAGATGGGCCTGTGTGTGTGTGTGTGTGTGTTGCATGCATCCATGCGTGCATTCTATCGACACCAGACCTCATGAAACGCCGCCAGCGATCTAAAAGGGAAATCTGCGATGCAATATAAAGCCTTTTCATGGTTCCATGCCAAGCTGACATGATGTTGACTCTGCCTCCATCTACTCCACAATTTCAAAAAGCACAGTCCCTCACATCAGGATGTGATTTTCCACCGCTGTGCACACTGCTGTGTCAAACGCATAGTCGCAAAAGTATACCGTACATGCACATAGCTCTCAGACATGTAGTGTCTCTTATTTTCTACCCCTCAATTTTGCTGTCTCTCACACACACACACTCCCTGCATAGCTCCTAACAGCAAAAAAATATATATATACGCCCCGTAGGCCTATTTTTAGATATATTTTCTATTTATGTTCGATTATCAATGTGTTTTTGTTATTTTTTCTACTTTAACGCGGCATTAGTCCAATTTTTTTTGCATAGAGAAAGGATAAACACACCAGCTGGCACACATGGCTGGTTAAGCTGTCAAAGCAGAGGCGCAGGTACTCTAAGCTGCTGGTCATTGAACTGTGTTGGTTGGGAAATGATATCGCTCCACTTGAATGGAAGGGTTCAATGGCCTGCAGAGGTCACTTAGACACAGAATGGATTTACAGAGGAGAGAGGAAGAGAGAGATGTGAAAAGCTGATTCCACTAAACCACCCCCACCCACACACACACACACACATCCTTCTCTGTCCATTAATTTCACTGATTTAATTCCTTCCCCACTCACCTCATTACCGCTGTCTGATAGCTATCATTCATTTGGCTTCCTCTGTCTCTTTAAGTCTCTCCTCCTCTCACTCTCTCTCTCTTCTTCCCACTAACTCCCACTATGCCTCTCCTTCCCCATCTCCTTACAATGTCAGCAAATTATTAACAGGAGATGATGAAGAGTGTGTGCTTTGGCACCTTTTCGATAGAGAGAGAGAGTTTGGCACCTAAAACGACTCTCTTCCAGCATAACACCAGTGTGGTGTTTTGGGCACACGGCTCCGAAATAGGCTAACCAATCTCCTTAAATATGTTTTTAGAGCCCAGTATCGCTCTATTTTGCGTTTATGGTGCCATTGCTATGCACTGAAAAATTATTGAAGTTTGCATTGGAGGCAGTCCATTTTGAAAGGACTCTAAAAACACCCATCAACAGTCTTTATCGCCCAGAATCAATTTTCACGGTGTCAAACTGTCCTTGGCCCGGCTCTGTTCTGCCTCCCGGGACGGGGAATGATGATGCTTTCATACATCCTGCCAATTATATCAGTCAGAAAGCATTGTTTTCATACTCTGTGTGATTGTATTAACCTCTGGAAACAGACTGTCTGTTATTACGGTGGATTGCGAAACTGGAGTCTGTGAGGCAGAGGGGCTTCTAGGTGTTGGCTAATTGTGTCTCTGCTGTGTCTTGAAGGTTTAGGTGGATTGCCATTTTCTTTTCAAAAGCCAAGAGATAGACGGTGTTTGAGTCAAGCATATAAAGTGCCTTTTCAGTTAAAGATAAAAAAAATCCACCATAAAACACAGCTACTGGCAATGTGCCTTGCATTCCTGGGTCCTTGTTTGTTGTTTGGTGGTGTATTATTCTTATGTCCATGAATAATTGACCAAACATAGCCAACGTGATGTCACATCAAGAAATTTCCAGCACACCTACAGCCGAGTTTGACAGTAGAATTATTTTCAACATTCTAAAATATCAACAATAAATGTCAGGTTTTGGTATCGGTCCCTCAGTTCAAAGAGCAAGAGCTTCTTTCCAGACTCACCATTTTACACCGACATTCAACAACCATACAGGGAGAAATCCATTATAGAAGAGGCAGAGATAACCAGTTTCTCCACTGACAGTAGCCGTAATAATCCATAATGAATTGCAGCTACAAGACATGTTGTGTTTTGAGTTAAGGGCCGCAACTCTCACTTTTTCTTGACTGGGAAAAATTCACTCTTTTGCCATAACTATCGCTATCATTATTGCTCTCTCTACACATAAAACCAACGACTGGATGCAGTCCAGGCAAGTTCTCTGGTCGATGTCGAAAGTCACTCTGGGAAATGTAGGAAATCACTAACTGAAGTAGAAGTAGATGAGGAAGATTGATGAAAAAAGGATACAACAAAAAGGTAAACACTTCATCACAAAATAAGTCCTGGAAAACATTGAACATCACAGATTGATGATATAAAAGTGTAAGAGTCTAAGAGTGTCCAAGGGTGGATTTTTCCTCCAACAACAAGATCTGTTCTTGTCCAACTCAGGCTACGGTTCATAAATCCAGTCTATTCCCTATCTGTTCTTTGTGAAATCCTATCTGTTTCTTATGACAAAAAAATGTACAGGGTGAAAGGTTGCTAGCTTGACAAGCACTTCTCATTTGAGACCCTGACCTATGGTGCAAAATCCCATTTGTGACTCATTTCAATTCTCTGTTGGGATTGTAACTGTTGCTCGCAGGCCTGCACAGATGGTGCTTCAACCAGTCTCAGACTGTAGGTTTGTATTTTGGAAAGCCGTTGACCTCGAACAGAAACCTGTCTTTGTGCTCCACACTGCCTCAGGCATGGAGCTGGTGTGAAATGGTGCAGAAATCAGGAGGAAGCACTTGGTAGCAAGAGGTGAACTCATTCTGTAATATGGAATTCGTCAAGAAAATAAGAGAGCCATTTACTTCTGGCTGATTTCATGCAATTTTCTAATTTATTGGCTCTGTTCATTGTTTAGTAGTCTTTCTCAATCAGGCCTGCAATATATTGCAATCGTCAATTGCTGTTGACCATGAATTGACTATGAATGGCTGTGTTAATTATTTGATATGTCAATAATAAATGTTTACTGGAGTTATTTTGTCCTGTTGGTAATATTACTGTAGTGCAAGAAATGAGCTCTTCGGGAGTGTTTGCTTTCATTACGGTTAAATGTAAATAATGAGTAGTTCAATATATATTTGAAAAAAGAAAAAAATGAATGAAAATCTGAGACTATACGGTAGCTTCACTTATAGTTAGCTCTTAGCTAAAGCCAGGTGATTGAAGCAAACATTATGTGGGCGGAAAAACAAAACATCACGTTAAATGACAACACAAAAGAAGCAAATCAATGCCCAAATGGTCGATAAAAGCAAAACAGCCACAACTAAATGGCCATTCTGACTTGCGAC
The DNA here is from genome assembly GCF_048128805.1 of Centroberyx gerrardi. Lineage (NCBI taxonomy): Eukaryota > Metazoa > Chordata > Actinopteri > Beryciformes > Berycidae > Centroberyx > Centroberyx gerrardi. The sequence goes on from NC_136011.1 coordinate 15,267,687, forward strand.
AAGATTGGTGATGCCTGGAAAAATGCGCTCATTCCTTAGTGGTTTGAGTAAGAGTCATAAATCGTTGCTGTCTGCCGGCATTAAGATGGTGCCAATGATCTGTCTTGTGCATTTGATATGCAGTCCTGTACATCTCTCCCATGGCTTACAGTCCAAGCTGCGCAGCTTCATAATAGACGGCACAGACTGAGGATTCAGCACCCTTGGACAAAGTACTGTTGAGGATAGAAACTTTCTGAGGAATGGACACATCTGAAAGGGGCATGGTTAAATTCACAAAGGCTTTATTTTCCCGGATTTGAATGTAAAAGAGAGATGACCGCTCTTCCCCGCGGGCCGAGAACGAAGGCGCAGCCCTGAAAGACACAGCGACCCGGCCATACGTGACTCCTTCTCCTCTCCCATCTCTCCTCTCTCTCTCTCTCTCTCTCTCTCTCTCCTAAGCCTCTCTTTTTCACAGGCTTCCGTCTTCGGGGTCCAGTGTGGAGCCGTGTTATCAAAGGCCGGGCCTGTTAACAGACCCACAGGAGAGGTGGAGACAGACAGACACAGCGGACTGTGAAACCTTAGCCCTTCTTCATCAGAATTATGCATGAGCCTAGAGAGTAAGGCCTTTTATAGTCTACAGTCAGGGAGCGGCTGAAGGTGACTCCCAAAGCCTATAGGTAACACACACTGTGGGAGAGAGAGAGAGAGAGAGAGACTGGGTAAGAAAGAAAGAGGGCGAAGAGAAAGGAGCGGAGACTGCATCCACTCAGAGCAACACTTCCCTCCTCCCCTGCTGTCGTCTGTCTAATCACCCCGTCCTATTAGAGTCATCGGCCCATTTGCGGCCTCGTTATTTTCCCAGAAACCCGCAGTCTTGGAATATCTGCTTGTTACTCCATATTTGGCCCGAGAAGGAAGGATTAAGGGCAGAGGCTCATCAATTTGTCTTTTGCTGCATCTCCTTCCTCAGCCCTCCATCTCTGTTAACACTGAATTTTTATCCCCTCTAACAATCTGACAGTTGATTTCCTCTACACACACTGCATCCGCTGAGTGCTGCATGTATGTAGCGTTTTGCGACAATGTATTGAAGAGATAATGAAATGGAGATACAGAAGGAAAGCTCCACTTGCAAGTCAGCTCTAGCCTGCATGGTTGAATAGAGACTTTGCTTTACTATTAGCAGTGAGGTAAGAAGCATAGAGGCTTATGGAAGTAAGAGTGGGGAAGCTGCATGTATGTGCATATTGAATGTGTGTGTTTTATTGCATGTGTGCACAGATGCGATGTATGTGTTTTTGAGACTTTGTTTGAAAATCTTGCTCTGCCATTAGGTAAAGAAAACTACTGATGAAAGCGTGCAGAGTATTTTGTTTCCTTAACCTCTTCTGCCCTCATTTCTGCACCGTTGTCTGTCAAACTTGGCCTTTAGGTCGCGTTCACCGCAGTGGTCAGAAAATGAGTGTTGCAGCTGACAGGAGGATGGAAGATGAGTACACAGCACACCCCATTTGTGACTGGGGATAATGGCCACGAGCCTGCAGCTGACATTTTAGTTTATCAAAGTGACAGGAAATTACATATAGACATTTTTCAGTTTCCTGTGTGTTCTTCTGATAAGATGTCAGCTCTTTGCCTCATCAGATAATGGGGGGGGATGTTTTTTTTCTTTGTGCCAAATCGACTGTCAGAGAATTAGAGGTGTGGGACATCAGAGAGTGTGTGTGTGTGTGTGTGTGTGTGTGTGTATAATTCTTCTAGCATGGGGCGTCCTAGATGTGTGTTTATCTGCACTGACCACAAATCCATACCATGTCTGCTCCCGCTGAGATGATAATGATGCGATGATGGCATGCCACTAGTTCAAAGGGCAAGCGTGTGTGTGTGTGTTTTTATTATCCAATCACTGCCAACAAAAATACTTCATCGCCGAGAGAGATCTGGGTTACCATATTGAAGTTGTCATGTTGTCAGTGTGGATGGGAGGGTCTGGGTATGTTTGTGTGTATGTGACCGCAATACAGTATATGACTATCTTCTGTTGTTTATATATCCTCAGGCTTTCAGTGAGACACCAGAAAAATAAGGATGGATATGAAGCAGGGAGAGGGAGAGAATGATGGAGAGACTTAGCACATAGTCCTCTATCACCATGGCAACTAGGGATGGCTAGAGACACAAGTGAAGCGCTGGAGTAATTAAGAATGGAAAGCATGCCCCGCAGTGGCATAATTCTTTGTCTGCATGTGCGTGCGTGCGTGTGTCTCTGTGTGTGTGTGTGTGTGTGTGTGTGTGTGTGTGCAATCCTCATGGTTCACGAGTTTTGGCGACAAGGTTAATTTGCTCCATGTTAGGACAAGGATGGCGTAGGTAACAATTTGGCTGCTGCCACTATAAGGCTTCTTAACAGCCAGCAGAAAGTTCTCCGGGGCAAGATGTCCTGTCTCTACACACCCCAAATCCTCTGTGTGTGTGTGTGTGTGTGTGTGTGTGTGTGTGTGTGTTTCGGAGTCCGGGTGTGTCTCCGTTGGTGTCTTTGTATGTGTTTATAAAGTTAAACGCTATTCCCACAGAGCAGCCTTCCCCCTCCTGTGAGCGCCTGTTCTTCTCCGAAGCCCCACGGCCCTGTCAGACTCTGTGTGAACTCGTCGTTATGTAACGATGATTGATTACTCATTAAGAACCACGCAAAGCTTTAATAACAAAAATGAATGCAGCGCAACACCCCAGTGGCTGTTTATCAGACTCCCTGATGCAAGCCAAAAAACAAGTGAAAACCTACGATCATTACAGCCTGAAAATAAAACTTGACTGTTTTGGAAGACTTGGTTGGTTGGTTTTGCTACCTGGGTAATGATACAAATATTTTGATAGCGTTTTGATTTTAGAGTTTTAACTCAAGATTTCAAACATCTCGGGCTCGAGGGCCTGTGGTGATCTGATTAGAGGGAGACCAGCTGTGAATCAGGCTTGCCTATGCCTGCCATAACCTATGATAAGATGTCTTTGATGTCCTTTCATATAAAAACATTTGTATTTTATCACTTCACCATATGCGGACTCCGCACTGCTTATATTCTCAGTTTCACGGTGCATAACCTCTGTCTAGTGTCTGTAAATGGCTGCTCTGCTTCAAAGGGTCAAATGTGTATTGTGAGTGAGTGTGTGTGGGCGAGTATTTGTGTGCTGCCAAACAGCTGGCCATTCACTATTCTCTGCAAACGAAGTATCATACAGATACTAATTATACGCCATATGCCAGTTCTCAGTGTGCAATATGCATTTGTTGATTGGAGACATCATATCGCTGTTGCTGTTGCTGTTGTATATTTGATATGAAGTTACTGAAGCTGTCTTTGTTTCCGTCTCTTACAGAATGAAAAGCCTCTGGGTCATTCTGCAAGCAGGTCCAGCAATATTTCAAAGGTAAGCGCACATAAATGGAATATCTGAATGAAAGATGTATGGCCTTGCTCCAAAACAAAGACGGAGACGGAGAGAGAAAATAAAGACAGGAGGGCTGCTGTGTGTAGTGAGATGAACTGTGAAGAGAGGTACAGACGGACAGAGAGGAGAAACATGCTGCGGACGGAGAGCAGCTGATTGATAACCTGCTTCTCTCACATCGCCCCAATCAGAGCCGCCTCTCTGATCAGAGAGGAGAGCAGACGTGTCTTTACACCTCCTCCGCCCAGCGTGGGCCGCTCTGCCTCTGCTCCTCACCTCCCTCTCTCTCTCTCTCTTTCCCATCCCTCCTTTCTCCATGCTTTTCTCTCTCTCTCTCTCTCTCTCTCTCTCTCTCTCTCCTCCCTGTCCCTCTCTTACTCTCTCACCCTCCCTCCCTACCTCAGGCAAGCCCACTGCCTGTGTCGAATCTGGCTCGAAGGTCACAATCTCTGTTCTCCTGAGCCTCTTAGTGGATAAACCCCTTACTTGTGCTAATAGATGTCAGGGTCACCGCGTCGCCACGGGAACGCTGCAGCGGCACGTTTGAGCCGGGAGCCGGTCGGTCTGGAAGTTATTGCACCCTAGTGACAAATATAACAATAATAATTTTGAGGATTACAGTGAGTATAAAGGTTAAATGAATATTGTTGCTTGGGACAACGGGCTACTCCCTGACTGTATATAGCCCAGTTAAGACTACACTGACCACTGACCCCTTATTCAAAAAACTTATTGATTGGTTGACTGATCAATTCATTGATCAGTCAGTCAACCATCAGTCATTATTTAAGTGAACTCAGTATTTGGTTGGATGACAGTTTGCAGATATAGGGTTAGAAGTAAGTGTGTATGTGCTGCATGTGTATGTGTGTGTGTTAATTTCCAAATTGGAGAATTAAATTGAAAAATTGAGAATGGCTCTCTTTAAGTAGAGCAAAGTTAATTAATCTGTGCTGTGTCATCAGTAATGTAGCTTCAGAAATACAGTCTAGCTTGAGCAGTAAACGACATATAAATATGAGATAGTTCCTTATTGTAGGGTGTGTCCAAAAAGTCTGAGATCATATTTTTTGTTGTTGTACCTGCTTTCCCCACATACACACACACACACACAAGTTGTCGGGATGGCCAAGTGGTCTAAGACACCAGGGTTTCTGGTCCCTGAATGGAGGCTTGGGTTTGCATCCCACTTGTTACAAGCAGGTTTGATTCTAGTTAGCAGTTACCGTATGATTCCAGACTTTTTGGACACCCGATATTGTCATTGAACGTCCTTCCTGGGCCACCGTTCCTCTGACAACTGTGTGTTTAATGATGTGATCAGGCGTACAGAATGAACATGGTTCCTAATTTTGACAGCTTTTATTAATAATCAGCAGTCTGCCTGCCAGGTGGTGTTTTCTCCTCCCCAGGCTTCTTAAAGGGTAATACCACCGAACGGCAGATTTTAGGTTTGTTTTTATATTTCCCAGGACAGTTCAGTCTGTCAGTAGTCCAATAGTTAAAGAAAGGGGAGTCAGCTTGTGACTGGAAAGGTCACTGGTTTGAATCGCTGGACCAGTTGGGAAAACTTGCATGGGAATAGAATGAGAAGTCCTCTCCCCACCCTTGACAGCTGTTGTGTTGTATAGTTTTTGTAGCACACCGTCACCCTGCAACTACTTCCTCTGTGAGCTGCTACAATCAGAATATGATCTGTGCGACTACAAAAGGTGATTTTCTGCAGATATACATTCAGAAGTTCACAACTGCAGTATCAGTGGGGTGGAATGAAAGATTTTCATTTTTCTAGCAGTGAGTCAAATTTTCCCATTGCTGAAAGAATGTGAAATGTAGGTCAAGTTCATTTACAGTATGTTGTTAATCTCCAGAGAAATATTAAACAAAGGTGCATTATGTGTCACAGTGGAATTGTCAGAATGTCAGAAATGTCAGTTGTTCTATACCGGTGCCTTGTCTATATACAGTATGTTGCTAATGACATTATCATGCTAACATTGACATTTCTGTTTCATAGCTGGATAATGTTGATTTTTTACATTGAGTCCCAACCAGAGTCAAAATAAGGACACCATAGACTCCATAAACTCTGGCACTGAATCAAATCGAATCTTGTCAGATCAAATCAAAAATGAATGCACTCGTATCAAATAGTTGACCTACTTAAAGATATCTCTCCTGTATTGGATAGCTAACTACGTATTGAGATTCACATCGAGTCGGTCTAAGAAGGAGAGATTCCCTAACATCCATAGGTGGCACAGCTACAGAATTCAGTTCATTTCAATGTGAAAGCTCAAAACATCCAGCAAGTCGTCAAAATTAGTTCATTCAGTCAAAGGAACTCCAGCTACATAATGATAACTTGACAATTACTAATGGTCCTTTGGTTTCTAGCTTTGGAGGTTTTTCATATTGAACTATGAGAATAACATGGATTCTTAAACTGAAGTGTTGTTCCCCTTTAACTGAGGAAAAACGGTTGAAAAACATACTTAGGTACCCAGTCACTGCTAGCATCCCTTCCTGAATACCTATTGTGACACACAGCAGACAGACACACACACACACACACACAGATTTATCTACTAACAAGAAAACAAACTATCAAGCCGAGAGATAAATTGTTCCATAAAGACATTCATATTGCCTCCATCATCGAGCTTGTCACTGTGGAAGATAAAGGTGTGTGGTCTTGATATAAATGGCTACATGTATCCTCACAACGACAAATCCATTATCTCTTGTCTGCTCTATATTTGTTCTATCATTGATTCATCCATTCAATAGGTGCCATTCATCAAGCTATTTAGAAAGAAATGGCCTTGAGAAACGAAGTCATTTAAAAAAAAAAAAAGGGTGGTGTCGGGAGGAAAATGTAAGGGTGGCCACTGTGGTATTACCATATACAACACGGCATAAAAGCTTTATGTTAGCATGGGGTGTGGGCTGAGGATTGGCTGTTGATTTGGCGTTAGCTGAGTTTCCACTAGGCGAGGTCATGAGGCTTAGCTGCAGCCGCTTCTCTCTTTAGCACAGTGCCAGGGAGTTGTGTGATGCCTCCCACACTGTTTTGGAAGGTATTAAAGTATTACAGTCGTGATAAAGACACACAGCACCCACCCACCGCTCAGTGGGCTGCCCTTGACCAGTCGGCCAAAACATCTGGTGGTGCTCTAATATTTCGAGCCGCTGCGTTTGTTTTTTCAGCATTTGAGGCTCTTTTGCTGCAGTGCACAACCCGGGTCTCTCCTCCTCTAGGTCTCTGCATGAGAAGTTCCTAGCTTGGCAGCCCGCTCCTGCTCTCACCAGGCCAAGCTGCTGTTTTGCAGGACATGAAGTTAATTGTTGATGTTTTGGACCACAGAACATTCTTCCTTTGTTGTGCTGCTCATTCTCGCAGCGTTGCTCATCCTCGCAGCGTTGCTGCTGCAGCTGGCTCCGGCTCATGGAGAGACCAAACGTGAATGGTTTCATTTCAAAATGCTGTGTATCCATTTTGGAAAAAAACATGTTGCCATTACTTGCTTGCCAGTACTTAAAAAACAAATTATTCTACATTCATAAACAGGATGACAGAGGTTGTGCGATGAGTCATATGTTTGATAGTAATCTGTAATGTCCTTTTCCTGTAAGCCAGCAATCACAGAGCAGATCAGAGAGAGCGGATTTCAGCTTCTTCAAATGGTGGCTATCTCGTTAGGGAACAAGCGCTTTCAGTTTTCACCACAATAACATTCTTGTGCATGAAGCTTCTATTACTACTACTGAGCAACTTGATGAAGGAAGTGGATTTTTTTTGTCCTCTCCAAAACCTGGTGCTGCTGCCCTCGCTCTGAAGCATGTCCCATGGCTGAAAGCATCTGTGCTGATTGCCAGTTTCTGAAAGTTCACACCAGCTCCCATTGGTAGCTGATGGATAGGCATGATTTAAGATGCTCTTAAGTGCCAGAAAAATGATTGGCCAATCACTGCTTCCGTTTCGCCCGCTCCACAACTGCTGCGACCAAATCACCCTGATTAAGGCCCTAATGCCAAACTGTGCTAGAGTCTCTCGATAAAGAATCACTTTTTATTTGACTTCCATTTTCTACAAGAGTAGCTTATGATCTGATATGAAAATAAATAAGATCTTATTTGGCAGTGGATTTTCTGTGCTTGGTGTCAGTGGAAGAGATTAGGTCTGATTGAATTTGCCAGACGTTAGCTTCTGCTCCCTACTTTAACACTCTGCCAGTGAATAATAATGGGTAACTAGGTTTGGTGGAAACTGCCTCCTTTTCCCCGTCAAGCATCCGCTCCTTGCGTGTCCTGTTGGGCTGCAGTAAGTCTCTTGATGTCTTCAGAGTTCAAACAGCCCTCAGCCGTGATGTGGCGGTGTTGAAACGCTCGCTGTTCAAACAAGGAGCGATAACATCAGAGTTGTGTACGTAACATGATTGGAATTGCAGGAATGAACAGGAGGCATGCCTTCATGACACTCGTCAAATGTGTTTTAACTTGTTTGTGTCAATGTAACTGGCATGTAATGACATGTCACTTACTTATGAAATGGATAGTTTGGGTCCTCAGCTCTGATTGGCTGCGTCAACTTGTTAGAACTACATAGCTTGTCAGAATAAAACAATTGAATTATTATTCTGGTAATGCAATGGAATGGAATTGTTGTGGATTAAAGTACAACAAATAAACAGATTTATAATACAATAGCAAATTATTAGTATAAGTTGAGATCCTTATTGGTTAAAAATTTTATTTTATTGAACACTTGCACTCTTTTTATTAGAACGGTGTCCCTCTTAGCGGTGATTCCCCCAGTGCAGTCATCACAGTATTAGCTGTGATTAACATGCACCCAGTTTATAGACATATACACATTCGTAGCCTCAGCTGAGTAAATCTAGATCACGCTGACATGTTCTCCCTGGGTAGTCGAAAGTTAAGCACAGTGACATCGAGCCCTCATCAACATCAATTTCACGTCCCACTCGAATCAGAATTTCTAACCGCGCTGACGCACAAAAAGGTGCTGCTTACATTTTGTGTTTAGAAAGGCTGTCATCTTTTAAATTGCTTTGCTATTTGTGTCCCTGTTCACGGCTGTTTCGTTCACACAGGCCACTCTGAGATGTCGCTGGCTTTGTCTGAGCTTCTCACCGGGAGGCGGTGATTCATTGTTCCTGTTAGACTTTAAAAGATTATTCTTGAATAGCCTCTAAGATCTGAAAATAGGAGTGGTATCTCTCTCCAGGTAGAGAAAGAGATGGGGAAAAGAGGAGTGGGTGCCAAGGAAACAGTAGTGAAAGGCGTGAAAAGAGAGACGTGTGAGATGAATAGGAAAAGGAAGAGAGAGTAAAACAAGTAGAGGAGAGGATAATTTATGCATGAGGATAAAAGAAAGAGAAAGGTTAAATAAGTTATGATAATGAATTACCATAAAATGTCCAATTCCTGCCTGGGCATTTGTTTGTTTCACAGAGGACAATGAACAGGTGTTCATTAAAGTCAGGCCGTGACATGAGACTGGCTTACATCTCATTTCCACATCAAAACCAAGAAACCACAACTGAATTTGGTAAATGGACAAATTTAAATGTAAATACGCTGCTTATAACTGTATACAGTTTTCTGATCAAAAGGTTATAGTGGCAGTGTCATGGCTGCCTCAGTATCTGTATGAAATAGCATTGCGTACAGTGTAAACAATGTTTTGATGTTTTATTAGGTGGAGGCATTCATTTGCTAATGTCTAAAGGTCCTCCTCATAAGAGACGGGCTGTTAGAGACCAGATGTTTAGTAGAAGCCATACAGTCCTTTGCAGTTAATCATTAGTTCCTCTTCTATGTTATCACCCTGTGGCTTCGTTCTGTACAGTAACTGGCACAGTTTGTTATCTGTTATTCGATGACAACTTCAATGATTAACAGAGACACAACAGCGCTTTATGGACATGGAACATTACAGTATGTTTGCACAACTCAAATAAAATCAGGAATGACGATACAGTCCGCAGTGTCATCAACGCAATCATGAGCTGCCTCTTTTTCATTTAGTGGCAGTCTATATTTAGATTTCTGTCAGATGATATTCGTGCCTAGCCAAACACACTTCCTCAGTTTCTTGTTTTTAAGCCACTGCTGAAGTGCAGAGTCGAGGCAGCCAGTACGTTCCACATATGTAGTTAAATATAGTGTCAATTGCCTGATACTGCTCTACTGCTTTGATCTAATTTTTTTTTGTCTCTCTCCCTCTCCCTCTTCTCAATGCTGTCTGTTCATTACACATTTATAGCACAGACTCCTGCTGGCGCTCAAACAGAAACCTTGGACGTGAACTATTAGAAGAACTATAATTCAATAACCTTTTTTTTTTTTCAAAAAATAGAGAGAAATGGAGAGAGAAAGAAACAGAGAAACAGTGGGGTGTGGGGGGTGTGGAGGGGGGGTGCTGGTGGAGAGAAAGGGAGAGATGGAAAGACTTGGTAAAGCAGAAACCTTGAACATAAACTATTTAAAGAACACAATAACCATCAGAGAAAGAGAGAGAGGGAGTGTGTATGTCTTTGTTTGAAAGTGAGACAGAGAGATAAAGGGAAGCCATACTGTAGATGGAGAGAGAGAAAGAGAGAGAGAGAGAGGGTGAAGGGCAGAAATGGACATTGAATTCTCTATTGATCTGTGTCAGGCCATGAGCTATAAATTCCCCCTTAGTTACAGATGGAATCGATAGGTAATTAGTTTCTTGTTTAAAATGCCCGTGGCCCTCGTGTCTTTACGTTAGCAACCCAAACACTTCTCTCATCCCGTTCTTTCCCCTCCCCACCCGCTGGGCCTGCTTTCACTCTGGGAGAACACCAGGACATTGGATACTACTACTTTTTTAAAAATACAAGGCCGACTTAAGCACCCTCACTTGTGCCGTCTGCATAGAATGAATATTTGCGAAAGCCGGATAACGCCGGGGCTTTGTAGAAGGTGTGTTTTTTCTTTAATTAGCCCTTATCCTGCAGGTGCCTCTGTTTCAGAACCATCTCTGGAGGCTGGAGACGTCTCTAGCCTCATGTCTTCCAGCTGTATCTCTCTCTCTTTCTCTCTCTCTCTCTCTCTCTCTGTCTGACAGTGTCTCTCTCTCTCTCTCTCTCTCTCTCTCCCCGTCCCTCGGTGGCTGTGCGCTGTTTTGTCTGCTCCGTGACGCACCGAGACAGCTTTTGCCTGGAACTCTTTTAATCAGATAGATTAACTGTCAGTATTGTTTTTCCTTTTTATCATCCTGTGCATCAGTGCGTGACGTGCTTTCACTCTTTCTATAAAGATCAGATTCAGGCTCTGACAGTGGTACGAGTCTGAGTACTCCCACCACGCCGGCCCGTAGCGGTTTGCTTTTGACTGCCGTGGCAACACGTGAAATATGATTTGATCCAGTTTGTTTGTGTCTTACTTCAGGATTATATTTGGATTTCTTAAGAGTGTGTCGTCTGTCCTAAACTTTTTTTTTTTTTGTCCCTCAGGCGGGGAGCCCGACTTCTGTAAACGCCCCGTGCAGCTTCTCCAGGACGTCCGTCACTCCCTCCAACCAGGACATCTGCAGGTACACACCACTTCAACCCCTCAGCCTTGACCTCTGACCTCTCTGGATGTGATGTTTGCTTTTATACGCTCTTGCTGCCAGTAGCGTTATTTATGTGAGCAGTGATAAGAGCATCCTCTGAGAGCAATAAATGTAATCTATCAGTCTGTTGTTGGAGAAGAACCTTATCAGTGAGCAGTACTGGTCTACCGGTAGTGTACAGCATCACCGTGTGGTGTAGCCTGGGTTGCATACTTATGTAACCTGCCGTAAAATGGGTTCCATGGTAACATGGGTCATTCAGGGTTAGGCAAAACCCCCAAAACCTTTTATTTCCTCATTTCTTTTATGATGCATGATGTCTTTTTCTTTCATTCCATTTCTCTTTTTTGTCCCTGCCCTTCCCTCTTCCTGCTCTCCTTTACCGTTATTGTCCATCACATGTTCCTCCTTCATAAACACACACAAACACATTCACATGACACCAACACCAGCAGCCAGGAGCAGGACTCTCAGAAGCAGACGGTGGTAGTTCTGCTGAATTCTAACGGTAAAAGCTGTCAAGGTTCAGGAGGTATTTCAGTCACCACCCTCTGCCTGGACGCCCTGCCGGTCTCCAAACACTCCAAGCAGCGAGTCTCCTTCGGCACAGACTGGCTCTCCCTGCTCCGCCCCTCCTCTGTCAACCTCCGCCCCAACGGCTCGCTCAAGTTCTCCCGCTCTCTGAACGACGTGGGCCAGCGTGTGGACAGCCTGTCCAGCGGTCTGCACTTCATAGACCGCACCTGCTCAGAGGGCGAGCTGGAGCTGAAACCTGAACCGGCTCAGCCGCCCGCCGCCGATCGAAGGGCGCGTACGCTCAACGGCAAGCCCGCCGCAGCGCCCGCGCACCCGAGCCCCCCCCCGGCCTTCTCCACACACGCCCACCCCCACCTCGTCCCCTCCTTCACCAACAACTACAAATACATGGTGGGCGTCCCTCCCATCCACGGTCTGTCATCTGACCCGGCCGCTACCCCCCCTCCTCCCCCTCTTCCCAGCACCCACCTCCACCCCCGTCACTCCCCCAGCTCCAACTTCCTCCGCCTCTTCCTCCCCTTCTCTCGCTCCTCCACCTCGGCCAGCCTGCAGTGCTCCGAACTCGGCAGCTACGCCTCTCGCCTCCACAAGTCCTCCAGCGTGCCGCTGGAAGGCAGCGAGGCAAGCTTCGCCCCCGACGACCTGCTGGGGGACGACGACGTGTTTGAGGAGGAGCAGGACAGGCCCAGTCCGGCTCCTAGGGGAAGGAGCCGGCCGGCGACCCCAACTTCGGGCACCGTGACTGGGTCGGGCGCTCTGCAAGCTCCCCTTTGCTATATGGATGAGGACAGCGACCTGGACCGCTGCCCGTCCCCCGCCTCAGAGAAAACTGGGCCGCTCTCGCCCTATTCGCTGTCTGGGGACTGCTGCAGGTGGGTGACTGTCTAGGTGGTGTAATCCACGCCCGCCCTTCCTGTGACATGGTAGAGCCCAGTCCGCCCCTGTGCCGTGAGGTGGTAGAGCCCCGTGTGACATGGTAGTGACCCGCTGTGGAGTAGTGGAGCGCTTTTCACCCTGTGCCTGACTTGCTAGAGCCTAGCTACCCAGCAAACATCTTAATATAGTATTTGTTCTCAAAACCCCTGCCTGGAACGGAGCTTTGGAGCAGAGGAACCTGGCACAGAGACGCTTTAGTCTACATACAGTGCTACACCTACATGGCTTCCTTTACTGTTTGCCTCCTCCACAGTTGTCCTGTATCAACCCTTGTGTGCATCTAGAACAAGAGATACGGCTTCATTTCACTTCATTTCATTTCACTTCTGTTTGCCCAGTGTCCTGCCCTGTATTTCATTGTGCCGCCAAGCTGTGTTTTTGATCATTTTTCAGTGTTACGGTACTAGATTGATGATGGGTTAAAGGGCCTTACATAGGTTATCAGATTTCGTACGCACTTGTAGGGTTGCTTTTGGCTGTACGCTCGTGCTCGCAGTATGAGGACTGGAAAGACGTTTGGAGGCAGGGAGAGGGGGCAAAGGCAATGTTAAGGGAAAGATGGAGGGACAGAGGGTTAGGATAGAAAATGTAATAGCATTGAAGCGCAAGAGAGAGCGTGTGCCTGTCGGAGAAATTGTGGAACAGAGGGACAGAGGAGGCGGTAAATGGCGTTGAACTGATGGAGTCACTGGCTGATTGGGTCAACGGGGCCTTCAGCATTCTGTCGCTGCCTCGCGATCTGATTGGCGGCGCCAGCAGCTTGGCAGGACAGAGTGGAGAGTGAAATCTGATAACAGGCCAGGTCATCGCCGTGTGGCCCCTGCAGATGAGGCTCGCTAGCGTTGGGAACTACTCACTGCTCAAGAAAGAAAAGTTTGGGGACCCACAGAGACCGGGTTGAGCCCATTTCAGATCGGAGTTACAGTATCGGTCTGTTGATACGCAGCTTGGCAACACTTCAGTGGATTGATGAGTGTTAAGTATTTCACACATGAGGGATCGGGAATTATATTCGTCTGTCTCTTCTTCTCCTGAACAGTGGTTTGTGCATTTACTCCACTTCAGATTGTATTAGGCGGCTGCTGGTAAAGTACCAGCAGAGAAACGTGAGCTTAGAATAGGTGAATAGGTGAGGCCCAGGGATCAGAAGGCAGATTATTGGCTTCAAACAGCCGTGCATAGTCTCTAACTGCACACACACACAGAGACACACACATATACACACAAACAAACCACACCAGCATGTGGTCAGGTGGCTTGAAGCGTGAGCTCAGAGCAAAGGCTGACCTTAACTGTGAGTGTGTGTGTGTGTGTGTGAGGGTGGGTGGGTGGTTGTTTTTCACCCAGGAATAAGACTTTAATCATTAGCTAGCAGGCAATCTTTTATTGACAGCGTGCTGGAAAGTATTCAGTAGTAGTTGGCAGTCTGGTCAGAGGTGACTTGGTCTTTTTCCTTATCGGACATGTCACCTTTTATAGGAGCTTTAACTGTCAAGCTTTTACTTCCTGCTCGCACATAAACCAACTGGAGCCTATGTTTTTCCTTAATCTTCCTCTAAAAGATACGTTTCTTCTCAGCACATTTTATATTCCCTTTTAAGGCGAGCATGGCCTCTTTTTAAAGAGAAAGACTGGCAAAGCATTCAGATGCGTGGAGAGGGGGGGGGAAATGAAAAGGGAGATGGCTTCCAGTGGCGCTGCTGCTAATTGAATTGTGTTTTTCTGTGATCAGGGTGACTCTGGGAGAGGCTAGAGCTTAAGCTGCTCAGACTGAAAACAGGCTGAGAAGAGGAGAGAACAAAACGCCTCTGATGTCACTCTCTGGCTCCTTCCCCCCCGCCCCTCCCCCCCGCCACCACGATAAGACTCTGTTTAGCAGAAGTGGAGAAAACAGATAGGTGCTAAAAAATTCATTTACTGCCTTTGGAATGAAACTAAATCCAGAAATATTTAGGGACGAGGGCAGAACAAGGAATAGCTGGATGGAGAGAATTGCAGAAAGCGAGAGTGAGAGAGTGAAAATTGCATGCCACGTTTGAATGCCACGGGAGAAAAGTAAGAGGAAACAATGCAGACGGAGAGAGAGAGTGAGAGAAGGAGAAGAGAGAGGGACTGCCTCGCTAGGGTTGTAATGTTGTCGGGCCCGTTTCCCTCTCAGCTTGTGGTGCTTATGATTTTTCCGACTCTGTTTTGCTTCTCACATTTTAATGTTGACACACTCTTACAGCGCCACTGCCATCTTAAAATTACTGTTAAACAGGGTGTGTTTTGGCTGCTCGAGCGAGGCGAATTAAATCTAAGTTCCCTCCCATACCAAACAGTACTTGGAATGTGCCACTGTTGACACCAATACAGTCAATTTAGCTGGATATTTACAAGAGGGTGAGGGATTACACAGTCATTTTATTTAATAGGGGTATACAGGTTGCTGTGAATGACATTATTGAATCTGGTGGGCTGTATTTGTGAGATTTATAGCTTTTAGAACAGACAATCTAGGCTGTTAAAGGTATTTCTAGCATGTGAAGCCTCTGTGAATGCAAGTAAACGTATTCCTCAACAGAAGATCCCTCCAGTCTCTGCTGCTCCTGTTGCTTGCTGATCACTGTATTTCCACTGCAGCTGCATGTGGAGGTGTAGGGATTTTTCTGTGGTTATCCCTTCCTACATTTTTAAAGCGCCACATCAACATTATAGTTATTTGTCAGATCTGTGAATTTCAGTAGGCGCCAACCTTTGATATGGGCACCGCTGTCCCCGGGCTGCTTCTCGTTGAAAGAGGAATACAGTATGTGTAGGATGTGAAACCTGCAGTTCATCATCCTGTGATCCATGCAGACAAACAAACCAGCCCAGCCATAACCAATAGAAGACCCTCTCCTAGGGATGTTAATTGTGCCTCGTCTATCCCTTCATCCCTCAATCCTCTCATCCCGCTCTCTCCACCCCCTCCTGTTTTTGAGAAACAGATAAAAATGACCTATTTTGGTCCCTCCTTTGTTCACTTTGTCTTTTAATCTTGTAACGCTTTGGCCAGATCAGTGAAGTCTGGAAATAGTCATCATCCTGCTCTTTCACTCTCTAACCTGTGTGTCTGTTTGTGTGTGTGTGTGTGTGTGTGTGTGTGTGTGTGTGTGCGTGTATATGTGTGTGTGCGGGCGGGTGCGCATGTGTCTTCTCGTCTTCTTATCCTCTCCTCAACCGGGATAGAGACAATCCCATTTGAACACCCTGCTGTCTCCCTCTCCCCTTTCTTCTGCTCCCCTGTATATTCGTCTCTTCTTACCCATGCGGCATCAGAGGTGCCACCGCTCTCTGCGTCGCTCTCAGGGGAAAATATAGAAGCCCTTCGTGGTTCACGTATCTGCTGCCGTTCAAATCAGTGATCATTGGTGGAAAAATGGATGTGCAGCATAGACTGAAATAGCTGCTTGCTCCTGACGGTCCCCCCCCCCCCCCCCCCCCCCCTCCCTCTTGAAGCCTGCACCCATTTAACTATGGGGGCTCTGCTGGGAAATCATGTACACTTCATTCTACCGTACTTCTGATTTTCCTGAGTTCTTATCCCTGTCCCTTTGCAATTGCCTTGTTATTCCAGACTCCGACATCAGCCTGACCTTTAATAAAAGCTGAATGTGTGTTGTGGTGGAACAAGCAGCTGCTGGTTTTTGGGGCTTATTGTTCATTCACTGAGGACTCTGCCCCAGCCACAAGGTCAATGTCCTGACACTGAATTCTGAAATTATAATGTCCTTTGCTTCTGCTTGATGCAGGTTAGTGTGTGTGTGTGTGTGTGTGTGTGTGTGTGGTTGGATGGTATTGACTTTACTTGGAGATAATAAGTCGCTCTGTATTTTCTATTTTCACCAGTGTGTCTAATAACCCTCTCCAACTCTGTTTTTAGCCTCCCGTTATGTCCCTTATCACTGAGACACACTGCACCCCCTCCTCCCCACACACACACACACACACCTTCCCCACCCCCTCTTCTCCCACACACACACACACACACACACACACACACACACACACAGCTCTGGCTAACTTCCACATACTTCTTACTGGGAGAAGCGCATGCATACTCTGGATTCTTTCACAGTCTATCTCTGTGTCATGTGTGCACACAGACAGAACAGACAGGCACACACACACACACACACACACACACAGTCCTCCTCAGTGTGGGTGACTAATAGCTGCTGTCCTCCCACCTGCCAGAGAGTGCCAGATATGTGATCTAGAGGAGGAGAGAGGGACCACTTTGGCCCTATATTAAAAATCCGATTGGTTCCTCACTGAGAAATGCCTGTCCTCCAGTCCTCAGAGGCAGCAGAGGCCTAATTGAATGTTCCAGGTGTCTGTATCTGTGCCCGGAATATTCTGCTGAACTCTTTGCATGCACTTATGTACCTGCTTGACATAGTCATCTGCCCTCTAGTTCATCATCACAGGTGGAGGCGAATACACTGAGGTCACTGTCTCTTACAAATCATCTTATTCTTATCCTCTGACTCAAATGTATCATGGCTGATGCGACGCGTATCAGTTCTTCCAACGCTGAAGCACAGATTATTAATGCTACAAAAATGCACAGTATCGGGGATTTGCTTGATATGGATGTTTTGTTTTGTGCTGCACTCCTGCAAGAACACTGTGGATTATTTGTGAATGTCATTTTGATTTGCAAATGAAGTGCTTTGAATCAAATTAGTTAGTCCTGATTGAATTTACCCATGTGGGACATGCGACGTCTCCTGTGTTCACGTTGTTAATTTGTTTGTTTTTGTATTTGTGACACTGTGTCCTCACCCACCTCGCTCTCATTATCTGTGGCTAGTGTGGATTAGACAAGCAGTTATCTTTTGATCACCCTGTCTTGTTATTAGGGCCAACAGGAAATGATACAACTTTGTCTGAGTTTTGAGATATCTGTCAGCTTGGCCTGCAACTTCTCTCCTTTTTGATCTTCCCTCCCGTCTTCCTCTTATTACAGCTGTCTTGCCTGTAGCTTAGCGCTGACTGTGTGTGTATCCTTCGACTCCTGTAGGATTTGTCACTGTGAAGGGGATGACGAGAGTCCTCTGATCACACCATGCCACTGCACAGGGAGCCTGCGCTTCGTCCACCAGGCCTGTCTGCAGCAGTGGATCAAGAGCTCCGACACTCGCTGCTGTGAACTCTGCAAATATGAGTTCATCATGGAGACCAAGCTCAAACCGCTGCGCAAGGTAACGCTCACTCAGCATGTGTGTGTTTGTTAGGGAGGGGTCAATATGCTTATCTCACGATACGATTCGATACGCGATATGGGGTTCACGATTCGATACAACCACGATACGATGTAATAAATAAAACTTCAATCACAACAAAGTATGACCGTGCAGAATTATGTTTATGTCTGGGACACAAATGTTTCTAGCTATGGTGTTGGCTTGCTAGAATGTAAACAACAATTTAAAAATGTGTACATTCGTGAAAGTAATATAATAACGGTGGAGAGCTTGTGAAATTGTGATGGGCAAGCCGTCTCAATTGTGGTTACTACATCGGAATAAAATGTAGTTAATATCACAATTCATTTTTCTGTCCCATGATAAGTATTGTCACATTTTTGTATTGCAAAATATTGAATTTTGATATATTGTCCCATCCCTAATGTTTGTGTGTGGACCTATTCATCCACCATGGACTGAAGTGTAAATTACTGCTTGCGTTACACCGGTCAGTCCTCAGTTAATAAATTTAGACTGTGCTCCCAAGCGTCCTGACTAAGCGAGCATCACTCCTTTGTGATGAAGCTGAAAGTGCCAAAAAGCTGTCTCCATTCTGTCAGGCAGATAACACCAGCATGACACTGAGCTTTGAAGCCATTTTCAAAAGTGGAACTGGAGGGTGCGATTCATTTCAAATGGTTTAGAGACTGTACACTTCCATTAGAGGCTCTTATCAATCGCTGTGGCCTGAAGATAGCAGGACACTCTAATTAAAATTCTTCCACCCTTCATTAGCTGCACAAAAGGCCTTAAACAAATGCTTCACTGTTAATAGCCTCGGAATCCCACTGGAGGACGTTGAACTCGTTCGTGTGTGTGAGCGCACCAAAAAAAAAAAAATTGGGAGATGAGATGAGAATCTCCGTCTCGGTATGAAGTGATTATCAAAGGATGCTTGGTTGGAATGAGCATCTCAGCGTTATTGTACCGCTCACTCCCACCAAACTGACCCTGCAATCATGGCTCGATCACCCGGCCCCAGTTATTTCTTTACTCACTGAATGAGTGAGTAATGACTTTGGACTCTGTATGTCGGGGTGGGAGAGCACATACAGCTTATTCACAGTCTGAACTGATCTGTCTGATGTTGCTGGCTGTGTGTGAGTGTGCATGTGTGTGTGTGTGTGTGTTCCTTGTACTCCTGGGCTCACTCCCAGATGATGTATAATTCAGCCAGAGACAGACGGGGTGCCATGTCGAGCGAACTGGCATGGCTGGCAGGCAGCAGGGCACCTGGGCCTGTGTGATGGGCGCTGCATGTCACTTTCCCTTCTCTCTATCTTCCTCCCGCTGCCAAGAAACGCTGTGTAGCGTTGGGTCTAGATCACAGCAGCTGAATGCTCGGCATCAAATATTTAGCTCACACTTGCTCCAGAAAATGGCCAAGAGAGCCTGGTAGTCTTCGCCCATGAATCAGCCAACAGTTTAATTGCCTTAAATGTTTGTTTGTTTGTGTGCGTGTGTGTGTTTGCGTCCACGCTTCCACTTGTGTGTGTAAACGCAGTCTCCGTGCCTGTTTAACCTCCTCAAATGTCATTCCTTTCTTCTCTCCCTCTCTCTCTCCCTCTCTCCCTCTCTCTCCCTCTCTGCCGCAGTGGGAGAAGCTACAGATGACGGCGAGCGAGAGAAGGAAGATCATGTGTTCGGTCACCTTCCATGTCATCGCCATCACCTGCGTGGTTTGGTCCCTCTATGTACTCATCGACAGGACGGCGGAGGAAATCAAACAAGGTCAGCACAGGCTCACACACACACACACATATGGAAACATGTACACATATATGCGTGCACACACACACATTTAAGCATAAACTGTCAGCGTTAGACGTAGTGTTGTGGTGTCTGGTTCGTCCATCATAATGCGCTGTATCGTCACCCATTCATCCACAATCTTCAACATCCTTGAAGTCATTCATCTGTAATTTTTAATGGCAGGTCTATCTTGTATAATTGTAGTGTTACTTGAAAGGTGTGGGTATCGAGTGTGAGCTGTGTGAAGTGTTCACTTAGAATGGAGTAGAACTGTCTGAAAGTGGCTTTCAGAGCAAATGTGTACTGGGTACTGAGTTTACTGGGAGATGACTGAAGTTAGAGACACTTGTTTTTGTGTGTGTGTGTGTGTGTGTGTGTGTGTATGTGTGTTCTTGTACTTCCATCCTTGTGAAGTCCAGCTTGAGCTTTAGACCTTCGGAGTGAGGATATTTTTAAGGTCACTTTGGTCACTTCTCACTTCTCACTTCTCACTTCTTCTAGATTAGGTTTAGGATTTGGGATTAGTATTAAGATTAGAATAAGTATTAGGTTTAAATTAGTGTGAGGGATAAGGCTAAGGTTAGTTTAGGGTTAGAACTTGGGTTTAAGGTTGGATTAGGACTTTGTATAGGTTAGGGTAAGCGTTAACCTTGAAGGTTTGATCATAGTTGGCGTTAGGGGATGAATGTAGTCAGTTGAAGGTCCTCATAAGGATAGAAGTAAAAGGGTGTGTGTCTGTGTGCCTGCATGTATTTCAGTGTATGGGTTACCAGCGACCAAGCTGGTAACAGAAAATAAGAAAACAAATGGAGGAGGCGGTTTTAATCTTGAGTTATTGTAGCGTCCGCTGACAGTGCGTCTGCTGCCAGTCATTCGTCTCTGGCGTATTCGGTGCTTATGAGACGGCGTGCAGATGGAGGAGCAGGCTGTGTCTGGTTTGCCCAACCTGATGATTCAGACTTGTTAGAGTCCCTAAGGCCCGTCAGGTTCAATCACCATGGTGATGCCAAATACTTCCTCACCAGTCCTCTTTGTCCGCTGCCAAGTTGCATGAAGTCACCGTTTTTTTTGTTTTTTTTTTCCTTTCAAGTTGCTCACGAGGATTACAGCAGAGTTAGATCTAATACGTACTGAAATGTGTTCGATTGATGTGGGGATTTTCAGTCTGTGTGAATTTTTGAAGCAGATTGAATGTTGTCTTTGCATGCTGAATTGCATCATACAGTGTGAAACCGTAATATGTGTGCCTCACATTCAATTTCTACATTTTGCCTTTTTCTATCTACCAGTCTGTCTGTCTGTCTTTGGTAATACATGATACTTACACTCTCTTTACTCATGCAGCCGGAAGAATCCCAGGTAAACTTTTCACCTTTGAACCTTTAACCTTTAAATTGTGTCATTCCCTGTGCGCCTTTCTGTCAGGTGTATCCAGTTCTTTTCCAACTATACTCTGTACCCTTTTCCTTCCCTTTTCTCACTTGATTTAAATTTGATTTGTAGGATAAAAATACTACTACTTGATCCTTAAAGGCTGATTATAATTACACCTTACTGAATGTTCTGATCTAATAAATACAGAAAGTAGAGGAACACGCTGTAATTTATTTGCTGGTTTTGATTAAACCAAAAACGCACTCACTGTTTCTTAATGACTCGTGAAACATTCAACTGGCCTCATGAAGTCAGGTGTAAAGTACATGGTAACACTGTGCTGTATAAGCATAGTTCATATTTTGTTGATTAAAAGAATTCCCATCCTTTCCATCACAGTCATCAATGAATCTTTTATGCTAAAGTACCAAAGAATATGCATTTGCCATGCTGCCTGAGAATATTCAGTGTACATTATTTGCAAGGTTCAATCAATTCAAAAGCAGGTGCATGTAGTCACACATGCATTCACAGTTTTTGTATAAGAGAAAAAGGCAGCGTGGAGCGAAGTCCAATTATACAGCAGGTACTGGAGCTCTTTTTGGAGAATTTTCTTGAATGGAAAGAATAGCCGTCATTGAATTGGAGGAGTGCCTCATTCTTACTTATTTTATCATCAAGGGTAGGATTCAGTAGCCCTCAAACGTGGCCCTGTCCTGTGTTCATGTCTCCAACTGAGCGAGAGCCAACATAATAGCCAACACGATACGTTTCTTTGGCTGCAGGTGGGCTTTGTGTTTCAAAGAGGGAAGGCTTTTGATTTTTGTGTTTTTTCATTTGAAGATCCCTTTATGTTGCTCCAAGTGCCTCTTATCTTTTTGTGTTGGATGACCTCGTCTTACCTTTTGTGCTGCCTGGATGATGCTTTAGCTTGATACACATGTACCACTTATAAGTGACCCCATGCTTCAAAGTTTTTTAAACTGCAGAAATGCAGACACCGCTTACCATTAGCTTGCCCCTTAGAGAATTGCATACAATGTAATGATATCCTGTCCATTTGTCTTCCATACAATATGTATGTTACATTGTATGATAGATTTCCCCCAGCCTCATTCCTTCTTTCTTACAAACCTAAACCATACTGTAGCTCAAGGTTGAACTGATGAATGATTGACTGAAAAAGCTATGAAAGTAGCAGCAGTCTACTGAGCCATTCTTCTCCTTACTTCTGTTTCTGTGCTTGCAGTTTCACCTTTTGATCCTCTGTACTTGAATAAATGTGTTGTACATGTACTATAGACTGTAGACACATCATATTATTCTGTGGTTATTGTTTGGGCTGTGTTTTGACATGCGCACACGTTTTGTCCCCCCCTCCCCCTCTGTGCTTCTCTGTCCCGTCCCCCAGGGATCCTGGAATGGCCTTTCTGGACCAAGCTGGTGGTGGTGGCCATCGGCTTCACGGGCGGACTGGTGTTCATGTACGTGCAGTGTAAAGTCTACATCCAGCTATGGAGGAGACTCAAGGCTTACAACCGGGTCATATACGTCCAGAACCGGCCAGACACGTGTAAAAAGCTGGTGCTGGAGAAGCCGCCGCTCATGGAGCCCAGTCTGGAGAACAAGGAGACTCTGGCCCCCACCCAGTCGGACACAAACTCCTCCCAGTACACAGAGACAGAGGACTACAGTATGGAGGTGCTTCATGTCTGACCACCAACCCCCCTCAGTCCACGCCATAGGTTCTCCTACACATACACACACACACACGCACACGCAGTCGACGTAACAGTGAACAGTAGTAGTCGTGGAAATGCTCCATGACTGAGGAACGACGACCCGAACCCCCCTCCTGTGATCCCAGACTGACCCTCTGTCCCTGAAAGATTCCCTAAACTCCCCCGTCAGACAGAGACAGTCGACTTTGACTACCTATGGAGATCGTCTACTATGTCCTTTGTCCACATTCCCGCTTCCAGACCCCGTATTCCTCTCTCAATGCACTCTCCCCTCATCCCCCCCCCCCCCCCCCCCCCCCCCCCCCAGGACCGGACTATCTTTACTGACATCCTTAAATCTCTGAAGAGGCCTGGAGCATACCACCCTACACACACAAACACACACACACACACACACAAGTATACACCTCTGGGAGAGCAGGACTGAGACAAACGGACTCACAATCGGCTCCGGAGGTCTAAATGTTTCTGTTGCGTGGTTTGTTTGCTTGTCGGTTTGTTAGTTTTGTTCGTTTTACCTCCTGTGAGTCGTGGGCTAAACTACCGTGGATCAGTATGTAGCGCCGTACAGCGGATCTCTGGAACATTCCAGCTACTGCCATCTCTGCTGCTGTGGTCTGGGAGTCCGCCCGTATTTACCGCCCCAACAGCTCTGTCAGCTCCGCGCTGGTCTGGATCCGACCAGGTCTTGATCTGAACATGCATCGAAGCACTTTTTTTTTTAGTTCCCACCAATCCCCCCCCTTCCTCTATCTCCTTCTTTTCTGTAATATGAACCGAGTCGTATATGTTGTACATGGGGGAGAACGCACTCAAACAAATGTGGATTTGTTTTATATTTGACATTGCTGTCCCTCATACGCACATGCAGACAGATGTACACACCCTCCCCTGGATGACAAAAGAGGAATCAGGAAAATAATGGAATCCTACTGAAATATTCATTGCAGTTTTCAGTCAGAATGGAAAAAGTCAGTACTAAACATGACATGTGATTGCTTCTGTTTGGCTTGGGCTCCTAGCTCTTAATGCAGCATTCAGATAATGGAAACTCCAGCCACACGACTTTATCCCCCCACCGTGAACTTTCTGAAGGCTTTGAGAATGTAAACTTTTTAAAAAAACAAAAAAAAAACATTTTTTACTGGTCACGGGAAATTGCTAGATAATTTCCATGTCATGAGATCACATTGAGACCTTTTGGACATAAAAAGCATCGATCATGTTTTTTCTATCGTGCGAATGACACAGTACTTACGGTGTGATATTCCATGTGCAGTTTTTAATATGTTAATTTGTTTGCTTAATCATGGGATATGCCTTGGGAAATCCACAGCTGCCTGTCTGGTCTGCGCTCTCATTGCTCCCTCAGGCAGCGCATGCTGATCCTGATGACTTCTTCTCTCAGCAAGACCCGTTCACAATGGAAACCGCCAATGCTGATAAACACAGTCAGGCTGTAACCGCGGGCTCGGGCTGTTTACTCTGAAATGATACACAAAGACCCTGCTCAAAATAAGCTGTGGACGAAGTTTTACTCTGATGCAGGTTAGGGTGAGCAGGTTCAGCACATGTGTATCTGTCTAGTTATGTTGGCACACACTTCAACACACAGTCTCAGGTATGAGACAGACATCTGATATTTGGACATGATGACGCATCGCACCATAACCCGGTATGCGTCTTTCAGTCGAGCCAAAAGTCTCCGTTGCACTGAAAGTGTCTCGTTTCATGCCAGACTGTCACATGGGGAAGGATATCCATTTTGGTATTAAACTGGTTCATCACAAGGCAGCCGGCACGTTGCCTCTCACTGTTGATTTGACTGAAGAGCGTTCTACTCATATCTGGCCTTATGTGGTTTTGATCTGACAAATTTTTCAACTTCAGTTCACACCTCTTACTTTTCTCCATCCCTCAAATGAAGCGGAGTAACAGTATGTGGTCAGCTTTAATATTGTCAGTGCATTATTTCAGTATTTAAGATGATTTTTAAATCAGTTTAACATACGTAGGGTTTCCACAGTAGATCAAACGTATTCCTCATTAAACTGACAAACCATTTATTGTCTTATGTTTGCAATAAAAGCAATGCAAAACATAGGTTTGTTGCCTGTGAGAGATACGCATCATGAGTCAATGCTGCAGGTGCAATTGACGCACTGACTGGATCGCCACCTACTGGTCAGACGCTGAAAGTGCAGTCTGAGATGGGGAGCAGTGGATTTCTCAGGGCGATGTGTTTTGGGCTTACAGTCTGTTGTAAGTGCTTTTGTGTATGTGGGAGCACAGCAATGCCAGGCTCATGTTGAGCCTCACAGCCATTCCAGCAACACACATTTTTAAAAACTGTCTTTGATACCAGTATACTGTCCATGAACAACAGTGGTCCAGCATACCCGACAATTACTGCTCAGCGGCAGTAATAAATGAAATCAGCGTTTTGTTTAGCAAAATTGCATACTATATATTTCTGTAAATGCCCCACGGTGACTTGGGATCTGGAGTTTAATATAATTTTAAGACATAATATGAGCCGAGGGAGTTGTTGTGTGTCGAGAATCAAGTTGGATTAAGACCTAGTAATGAGAAGCTTCTCCGAAACTTCAATCCCCACGAGGCTCTGTGCAATTAGACAGATAAAAAGTGCAATTACCCTTTTGTTGTTGTTCTATTCTATAGTCATTTACTGGTGTTTAATGTCCAGGGCGTCCTCTGGGTATATGATGATTATTTCTTAATTTTGAGTTTATTTTTAAAAGAAAACAGAACACAATTTGTTCATTAAAAGACCCCTTTCAATAGTAATTTTATGCAACTTACACTTTAAATTTCTTCCCAGGCATTAGTCATTGTAATTTTCAGAAAAGCAGTTTTACTTTCTCTGTTTTGCACATATTTTTGTCATGAACACAATAGTATTATTAAAAGCTTGGCTGCCTGTCATCTCTCTCCCTTTCTGAATTGCTTGTCTAGTTCTTTGCTGTAAAAGAGTCTGGACGTTTAACCACTGCATCAAATTTCATTATTTCATGTTATCCAGATATAGACGACATGAAATAAGACAGAAGAATAGACCTGATTTATATACAATGGTTTTCTTGAGATGGAAGATTAGAGATGAACTGTAGATTTAGCTTTTCTTTTTTTCTTTTTTTTTCTATTCATAGGAGCTGGCTCCTTTAATGAACTGAGACAAGACAGAAGTTTTGATGCCATACCTGTTTTAGATCACGGCCACATGAGGACACTTTCACAATCAGATGCTGTCCTCCCTGAGAGCAGCTTTGCCCTCTTATTTTCTTCCTTTGTATTTCTGTCACTCTGGGTTGATTTCTTCATTGTTACAGTCCCACGGAGCAGGACATCGACTGAGGAGTTACTCTCAATCATTCAGCATGTGGATTCTAGGCTTAGTTGGGCTGAACAAAAACCTGAACACTTTCTGATTACAACCTATCATTCAAAATTTTTCATGTCTGGGAAAAGTGTGACTTGCATAAAGCTACAGTTGTTTACTACTGACTGGACTTGAACATATATGACTGTTCCCCTGTCTTATGATATCATTCCACATGTTTGTCTGTGAATTTAATTTGGAATAGTAACTGTAAAGAATTTGGTAAAAGTACTTATGTTTTTAAAAGAAATATTGATGTGTTTTCGATTTAATTTCCCATGTTTGAACAAAGTATGTAGAATTTAAAAAAACAACCAAATAAAAATTAAGTAAACTTTTACATCTTTGTGATTCCGGTGACTTATTGCTTCACTGTACATGAAGTGACTTATGTGTTCTTGACTACAGTGTTATCACGACAGGATTTGTCATCCACAGCAGCATCATTACAAAACACCATACTGCATCAATATTATCATTTATGTAGCAGCTAAGTGTGCTTTTATTATTGATGGTGGCTGACTTCATCTGCGTTGCTCTCTCAAGGAGAATGGAGAGAGTAAAAAATGACATACTGCAGTTATAAATGAAAACATGTTTTATTTGGCAACTGCATGCATTCATATTTCACCAATGCTCATCCGAACTGTAATTTTTTGTCGTAACGCCACTCTTAAAGCAAAGACAAGGATAAGCATTGTAGCTTTTTGTCAGCACAGATGCATTTAAATATATAGAAGCAAAAAACTAATTATCACACATGATAAAGGAATAGGTGTCAAATATTATATATTAGCATTTTTTGGACAAATCAAAAATAAGAGCAATGGAGGAACTTCTAGTAAGTAGAGACATGGTAATCCCCCCTTGAGAAGGTTTTTGATGGCTGCTCCTCTTCCTCACACAGCGACGCTGTTGGGGATCATATCAGGAGACATGTTGTAGTACGGCAGCTTCTTTCCCTCGTTCCTCCTCTTGATGGTGCTGGTTATCTCTGCCAGCTGCTTCCTGAACGTCTCCATGGCCTCCTTCACTGGCTTCTCTATAAAGTGCTCATCGGGGTACATGCCCAGGTACAGCTGAGGGAGGAAGAACAAGGGAGAAACGCCGACTGAGACGAGGAGGAAACCACATGTTCGAGTAGGGAAAAGCTTCCTGGGATATCGGAATTGCGTAGTTTGTATCAAAATTGTGATTGCATTGGCTGCTCCTTAAGACAGTACCCGGTCTGTATTTGGGTGTGTGTGTGTGTGTGTATGGATGATCGCGTGTGTATTCGGATATGGAGTGGCCTCTCTGCACCTCATTCTCCTGGTACTGGCTGAGGGCCCAGACGGCCCCCAGGTGCCAGCTGGAGCGTCCGCGGTCAGGGAGGCTCTCGATGATCAGCTTCACATCTGCCACCCCTTTCTGCGTGGGAGGGGGCTTCCGCATGGTGGACGGGGCGTTGGGGATCCAGGAACACCAGTCATACTGGAACGGACACAAAGAACAGGGGGGGGGGGGGGGGGGGATGAGCTCATACGTGCATATGAACACACACACACACGCACACACACATGCACACACACTGTTTCCTGAAATAAAAAGCCTTACTGACAGTCGGACATGTGGAGAATGCAATCCAGCCAATCTGAAACAATTTATCCATCACTACAGAGCTGACATGCTGTAATTGTAAATCAGTCGTAATATAAATGTTGAATGGCAAGTCCCCTCTTGTCTATAACCCACCTGTCCAAAGTTGACAGCCGCATGCTGGGCCGAGGCAGTGAAGATGACAACAGTCAGGTACTCTGTGAGCTCCTCGCGTGATTTCACCGACTTGGGAAACTCTGTGCAGAGAGTGCGGGCAGATGAAGCTTGTGAAAACTGACTCTTTTGCAAGGTTTATGTGTAAAGGATGCTTGCACAATGCATACAGACAGGTAATGGTGAAATGCAGGAAACGTATTTTAAACTGGCTTCAGTCAGTCACACCATTGTTACTTCCCGTCTTCACTTTCAAGCCGTCCATCTACTATGACTGAATGGGTTTGAATCTGCTCTGCTACACACATCTGTTCCCTATCGTTCCTGTCTTCGCTGCACTATCCCAATCTAATAAAATATTGAAGGAGAGCGAGCTGCGACTCTCCTTGAAAAAAGTTTACAGGTTGGTTAGGCCATTGTGTTGTTGCTTTTTTTTATGATTGGATACTATAGGTACTTTGAAAGGATTTCTGCCATGTGTACCCACCACAGTGATCGAAGTCCTGCATACCGAAGCTACACACATCTTTAACAAAGGCCTGGATCTCTTCGTCTCCCTGTACCATCTCGTCGCTGCTGTAGTAGATACGCACCACATCAGACGCAAAACTGCAAGAGAAAGAGACACAAGGATGCCAGTTACACAGAGGGAATACAACATGGAATAACTTCTCCCCCTTTCATGTTCTCTCATACTCTCTCTCACACTCACACTGGGGAGAGCAGTGTGTGTGTGTGTGTGTGTGTGTGTGTGTGTGTGTGTGTGTGGGTGGAATTGGTCCCTCACATCTCTTGTTGCACTCTAGGTCTTTGTCATTGATGTTTTCTCTCTCTCTCAAACACGCACTAACACTCACACACACTCACGCATACTGTATATCAGAGGTGGAAAGTAACTAAGTACATTTACTCAAGTACTGTACCTTTTTGAGACTCGACAATTTTGAGGTACTGGCATTTTACTTGAGTATTTCCATTTTGTGAGACTTCATACTTTTACTTCACTACATTTCAGAGGGAAATATTGTATTTTTTTACTCCACTACATTTATCTGATGGCTGTAGTTACTAGTTACTTTGCAGAATAAGGTTTTACATGCAAAACATACTATGAGCTCATAAAATATGTTGCACTGTTAGAGTTTAAACTCTACTCTACTCTAACTCTACTCTCTACATTTTACTTAAGTACATTTTGAATACAGAACTTTTACTTTTAATGAAGTATTTTTCCATTATGTATTGGTTTTGCTACTTTTACTGTTGTTTACTGGTGTTTTCTACTTTTTAGTAAAGGATTTGAGTACTTTTTCCACCTCTGCTGTATATACACACTTAGAGAGCTGCCCACCTCTTGGTGGCCTCCCACACCCTGTTGCCGTCGTCTCTGTAGAAGTAGGTGGGCAGCTCCTCCTTGATGTCCACTCCGCGGGCCTTAATGCCATCAGGGAAGCACATGGACCTGAACGTCAGCGACTTCACCGCCTTCTGAATCAGCTGCACATGACCACCGCCACCTGTTGCGTTGGCCTGGTTGAGGAGGGAGAAGAAGAAGATACAGCTGCATCATAATCACACACTTCACTCATTATGCCTCCAGCTAATGAGGGCTTTATTTGTTGGAGGAGGAGACATCAAGGTCATTAACGTCAGAACAGATGTCACACTGCCCTTCTGTCAGGCAACTGCAGTCTATTAATTAACCTCGTCTGATTCCCTTCATGTCCCTCGAGCAATTAGTTAATAACAAAATGAAGTCAAACTACCTGCTCCAGACTCTCCCTAATAACATTCCTAGTAAGGACTTCAAACAATTTGACAGGATAACAAAGATGACAGAGACTTCCTCTGTCCCAGGATGTGTCTCGCAGGTCTGCAGATCCCAGCAGAGAATGGGAGCTTTGGACTTTCTATGCTTTTGTTTTATCACTAGTCTTTTTGTGTCAGACAAATAGCAGACTGGCCACTGCCACCAGCTGTGAGACAGATGATAGACTGCTTTCCCTTTGTCCCCCTCCGCTTGTTTGTCAAGTAGACGGTCACTTGAGCTACAAGCCCACCCTTTTATATCTCATCTCCAGTTGATATGGAGGAAAGTATCTCAGATATTTAAATTAAACCCATATCCTAACTCTGAATGAAGTATTTGGTTGAACCCCAAACAATGGACAGGCAAAGTCCCCTTCTAATCGAAAGATTGGATTAATAAAGGAGTCCTAACGCTCAAAGAGCTACATGATGGGGATTACACTAAAGTCCTTCGATAGAGTAGTATAAGACTATATTTCTGGCAGTAAGGATAATTAAGACACCTCTTATGTAACATTATGGGTGCACAACACAACAGTCAAATTTACTATCATCATAAACATTAATAAATATTGTTAGCATGGGCCATGAGGCCTCACATCACTATTTAATGATCTTTCATCAATCAATCAAAATGTTAAATGCAGTAAAGGTTGCCTGGTAGAAGCATCTTAATATTTTAATCACTGAGAAAAAATGGGACCATATTTGGCGGAACAACGAAAGAATGTCAAGGAGTATTACAATCAGATTCATCCACTTAAAGGTTTTAAACCACCATTATCAATATTAGATTGGACCTTGAAGACAATGAGATATCCAGGTTCTGTAGAGACTCTTGTTCATGCACTGTGCCTCCTAAATCAGGATTAGATAGATCAGGGTGCATTAAAGAGATTTCTGGTGCAAACCTCAAACTCTGCCAATATCTGAAAGTGACCCACTGTTGTCTCTCAAACTGGATTCAGACCAGAGACACATAGTCATGAGGGCTGGCGTAGATGCAAGGGGAGGGCTTCTTTTCAACATTGGTTCACAGAACTTGGTAAAGTGGCAGCATATGAATGAGTTTCTTTTGGTATGAAGGGCATGATGGAGAAATACACATTTAAATAGGGCAAATACATAATGCATAGAGGTACCTAGGGTGCATGAAGGGCAGCACAATCTGACTGTGCCCATATAAAGATATGAATATCGAAGAGAAGATACCCTTGGTGTCTTTTTTTCTCTTTTTGTTAATCTTAAAGATGCGCTTTTCTCTCCTCTTTTTTCCCATACATATGGTTAGGTGTTCATTATTGAATGTATCGAGGGCTTGGAGCCAAAGGGGCGTAAGTGCGATTTTGGGCGAATATGAGTATTATATATCAATTGAAAAGTCTCAGTGAGATCTTTTCAGTGCCAAAAGGACACAACTGAAATCATGACCCATAAGTTTTAATTAAACAAAAACTGAAAGCCGTAACAGTAAAAGTAGGGTTTTGTTTGCTGCCAAAAGGGCGTAACTGCACTTACGCCCTTTTGACACCTAGCAAAACCCCCTTTTGACACCAAGCAAAACGCCAAAAAGGCGTATTTCACTCTTTTGCCATTTTTAAAAAAGTTAACAAATATAATTCAACTTAAACTGTAGCAGTATTGTTTTTATAGTAATGCTCAATCTGATAACACAAAAAGTTAAAATATTGTGCTTAGTATGTGGTAACAGCAGCTGATCCAAGTTTGATCAAAATTTGTTTTGGCTCTCCTGTAAAATCTACTATAACGCACTTACGCCCCTTTGGCTCCAAGCCCTCGGTATGTGCATCTTGAAGTTAAAAAAGCTTCAATGAACTGTGAGTCAGAAAAATATAGACTGGACAGCACATAGTTGATTTTCACTTTGTCTGCAGCATCAGTTTATAGTGATGTCATGCTGTGAGTAAGGTGGCCTATAAATGTATTGGAGGTATAACAAAGATTAGTGTGTTAACTCTGCTTTGTTGGACTCTTCTTGGGACTTTCTCCCGCTATGATCCTGTGCTTTTTACTCCACCCCCCTTCTTCCCACTCTGTTTTTCTCTCTCTCTTCCTATCTCTCATCTCTCTTCCTCTCTCATCGAAATTCAACAAAAACAATCTACTCAATCAGTCTCTCTCTCTCTCACTCTCCTTCTATCTCCCTGTCTCTATATTGCTCTTCTATACTTACACAAACTCACCTTGTCAAAGATGCCACACTCACAGATGAGCTGCTCTCTGGCCTTGGTGTTGATAGCGATGGTGAAGCGAATGTGTGGAATAAGTAGCTGGGAAAAAGCACATTAACCAATCAATCAACCAACCAACCAGTCAACCAACCAACCAACTAACCAAGCAACTTCTCAACCAGTAAACCACAGTATTACCTTATATACAGGGTGAACAGCGGGAAGCTGCCTGTACATGGCGATGCCAAAGACCTCTGTCATCAGATGCGTCTTGAGCAGATGTGTGACGGTCTGGTGCTGCTGGAAGTCGGCGGAGCGGACCCAGATCTTAGCCAGCAGCCAGTCATACTGTCCATCAGAGGGCAGGAAGATGGGGTTGTCCTCACCTGGAGTCTGCCCCAGCTGGAGGAGAGAAGACAGAGGACGAGAAGCAGGGAGAAGGAGGGAGAAAACAATCAAGACGAAGTGCACACAGCGGGAAGAGAGAGGGATGAGCACTGAAATGTCAATTCAAAAGAGTTAAATTTTTTTTGCCCAGAAAATAATGGTGTGACACACAGCCGCTGCTGCTCGACATTCCCACTGTACCTGTATGGCCAGAGGCAGGATCTTGTTCTGAGCGTTCTTGTAGAGAAGACAGATCGGAGCTGCCAGGTACTGCAGGGTGCACGGGTCTGTGCAGTTAGCACTGATGCCATCTAACACCTCGTAGTCTGCTATGTAGATGTTGCCTGCCTGGAGGCACAACAGTGTTTTACATGAGTATGTGTGTGTGTGTGTGTGTGTGTGTGTGTGTGTGTGTGAGAGAGAGAGAGGGGGAGGGATATCTACTTCTTTCTTTTCCTCTGAAGGCAGCTGACCATTGTGTGACTGACAAATCGTGCTGTTCTCCCACTAATTACTCCATGATACAATGGGAGAAAGACATCGAGACAATTGACTGCACACTACAAATGATTTCTTCAGTGAATATAATCTTAATCTGACCAAACACTTGAGATAGCATGTGCAAAAAGTGCTGAAAATAGCTCGAAATAAAGCTGACCTTCAATCCTTTTCCCTCATAAAGAGAAAAGGAAGGAGATAGAGAAACTCAGAAAAAGCAAAATGAAGAGACAAAACACAAAGATGACTATTTCTACCTCTATTTCCTGCTCCAGAGTCAGCTCTCGCTCCAGGCAGACAGCAACCATCTCATGAGTGACAGGGAACTTGTCTGGAAGTTTGGTGCACTTCTGGATCACTACTGGGTTGCAACCATTCAGGTACTGGTAGCCAAACATGAAGTCCTCCTTCCAGTGCTGCATCACATACTCTGGAAGATCATAACATAACATAACATAACATAACATAACATAACATAACATAACATAACATAACATAACATAACATAACATAACATAACATAACATAACATATGTAATATTCAGAGCTGAGGCTGACCTGAGATTGTGTTTTTGATTCTGACAAAGATCCTCTCAAAATCGGCAAAATCACTCCAGGAGGACTGGAACATGTGCATGAACTGGTTCACAAATAGGTTCTCTATTCTGGGGGGGATCATCATCATCATCATCATCATCATCATCATCATTATTATAAGCATCACCATCATTACCACTACCACATTCACATCAGTCACAAGGTCAAAGCATCTGAAATCTGATGTATTCCAGAGCAATATTTCAATCATCCATAGCATTAAAAAACAAGTCAAGTCCACAAAGATGCAACATTGCAACACTTCTGAAACGCTGGTTGGATATTACCATAGATCTATATCATTTGCTTCAACAGCTTGTCATTTCTGCATTTTCTCTCTCTAGTTCTGAAAAGATGACGAAAATGCAGAAATGACAAACTGTTGAAGAAAATGATAGGAGCGATGTGACAAGCAGCCGTAATGAAACATCCTGGGACAGCGGCTGCACTCTCGCATTCTGCCTTGTTCCTCTATTAATGTGCCAGCCCACAGGCCCGCATGAGGCACACATGCAAATGTCCCTGGTGATAGTGACACAATGACGCCCCTGTATTCCAGGTACTCCTGACTAGAAAAAATAGAAACATTTCATTAGGCTGGACCTCAGGACCTGCAGATGGCTCCAGGATAGCTTTACACTGAAAAAGACTTGTGAGCTTCAAGCCTCATAGTCTTCTCACTCTGTGTTGTGAACTCAGAGGCACCAGTGACACAAAGTTCACACTTCACCATAGCTGGCAGGGTGTTAAAGGGAGTACATACGCCTTGCTGTAGTTCAGTACGAAGTCCACTCCCTTCTCACTGTCAAACTGGATGTCCCGGGGCAAATCCTTGTGTCTGTTAGCATCTATACTCATAGGGATGCCTGGTTGCCACTCTTTCCATCTATAAAGGACAGCAGGGTCAGTCGTTACCATGTTCAGCATCACTATCGAATTACAAAACTGTTGCTACAACTGGTAGCCTGTAGTATTTGCAACATCTTCACCTATATTATCTGTAATAAATATGCGAATGCGTGCAAGATAGTGTATAAATATGGTCAGAATTTGTGCAAAGTGAACTTCTTGCCTGTAAGTTTTTCGTCTCGTTTCCAGCTCTTTTTGCCTGTGCTGTTTGACCAGTCTGGTCTTATCATCCTGAGGCAGGCGTGCTAAAATAGATACAACTGTTAGACAAAGTGATTAATGGGATTTGTTTGTTTGTGGGGATTTGGTGCAAATCCTGGCTGTAGGCTAACTTGTTTTTTTGTTTTTTTTGCCACAGCAGACCTAAATGGAGAAAACGCT
This sequence comes from Centroberyx gerrardi, assembly GCF_048128805.1. Lineage (NCBI taxonomy): Eukaryota > Metazoa > Chordata > Actinopteri > Beryciformes > Berycidae > Centroberyx > Centroberyx gerrardi. Next base: position 15,302,270 of record NC_136011.1, read on the forward strand.
TATTGTCATTAGTATGTGGCCAAAAACACAGAAAGAAATACATTCAGGTTGACGGATGAAAAGGAAGAGAGTGACAGTCAGTTGGGCAAACAAATGAATGAATTGATGACTACCTCGTCCGTCCCGCAGCACCACTTCCTTGTCGTCCACCAGCCAGCGGAAGCAGGGGAACTCCACATAGTCTCCAGTTGGGGTCTTGACTGTGATGTACCTGCAGTACCAGTCATCCTGCACCCAGTACTTCTTCTTCTCAATCTTCACCAGCACAATCTCACCCAGGTGCTCCCCCACAGTCACATCGTACGAGTCCACCTGCAGTCAGTCAGTGACCAAAGAGTATGTACTGTAAAAATGAGTTTTTGTTTTCTGAACCTGGTTTTTATACTCAGTTTAGTATTCAGTAGCTGTAGTGTTCTAAGTCTAGTATGATCCCCGTCAGATGGGATCAAAACCTGAAAAACAAAGCTGAGCAAGTATGAGGCGAGGCTATTTCGCATCATATATTGTAACAAAACACACTTTAGTTAGCTTATTGATCTCATCTCATTTTTTGCCTGTACTGTAGGCTATTTGTAACTTTGCACAAGACAAAATGGGACAGGACTCATTTGTTTCATTTGTTTCATTTGTTGTGTAGAAATAAAGAGGAAGTACCCTCTTTATTTCAATAATGTGTTTTAATTTAAAACACTTCCTGCATCAAATACAGGAAGCCCAGTACATTTTGTAATTTATTTTGATACTTATCTTTGATATTAAACTTTTATATTGAAGGAATATTTGTAAAAAAAAACAAACAAAAGAAAAACAACATTTTGATGTATTTTAGTCTATCTGTGATAGTGACTATTTGATCATTGCAGAATAGACTGCAGGCAGCAGTTTAACTTGCCAAGTATAATTTTACTGTTTCCTTTGCTCCCTACAAGTGACAGAAAGATTTCAACTCTCTAACTAGTCAACAATTTCTAAAATATTGAAAAGTTTCATGATTCCAAACCACTGTATGGGGGAAAAACCTGCCATCTGAAATTGATCATTCAAAATTACAGAAGATCCCAAATGAAAGAAATTACATTTTTTTAAGCAAAGACCTTAAGATAGATAATATCTTAAATATGAATTCACAATGTGCTTTACTTTCCTGCCAGGAATCATTTTGTAAGAGTAGACTCCATGTGGCGAGGATTTTGAATAAAACTCTTCAATTTATAATAGAATTAATTTTTGAGTTGCAACTCCACAGCCCCAGACCTGAGTTCTTCCTCTTTTTTTTTATTCACAATCAATATGCAACCTCAATACACACAGTGTTTATTTCTGTTGATCCTTCATTTCATCAAAAGGTAGAATTGCAGTGTATCAAGACACACAGACTTCTCATCACAGCTCTATAGGATGATAAAGTAACTTACCGCCCCCCTCTCAAAGTCATTGTACAGAGGTTTGTCCAGCAGCGTTCTCTCGCTGCACTGCTCGGTGCCCACCAGTGTTATATAGATGTAGTCGTCTGTCCCGGCGAACCACTGGCTCCCTGTGGCAATAGTCACCGTGTAGGACGGCATGGTGCGGGATGGAGAGGAGTCTGGCTGCCCAAACGCCCTCAGGAGATGGAGAGATCTGCAGCAAAGCAACTGCACCACAACCCGCTGACAGCTTTGCCCACCAAAGACGGACCAAAAGAAAGTTTTCCCTTATTGCTCAAACATTAAGACGCACTCTGGCCTGTTGCTGTGGTCGTCTCACTCAGCTGCACTTCTCTCACTGTTGTACACTTCTCCTCACTTTCCTAATCTCTCCACCTCTCTTTCACCAACACCCTTTTGTGCTGCACTGCAAACACCATGAAAATGTGTAACCAAGCGGGGGGGGGGGGTTGGGTGCAGGAGGCCAATCAAACCTCACTGCTCAGTAATATGTGAATGGCCTCCACTCCCACACTATGATTTAGGTCAGAATACAACATTGTTACACATACAACACGTCTCTGTCCTGTCCTGTCCTATCTGGATTTCCTATCAATATGATTTCCCCAAAACAGAGACACCTGGGCATGGGAAAAGGTGTCATATTCTCATGAACTGATATCGAATACATTTTCTTTTTTCTGCAAACAATAGGAGTGATAAACTTGATAAAAGCATAATGGAATGAATTCCGGTATTATGACTGACATGGGAAAGAACCAGAGAACGCCTGACTGTTTTACATCGGGCTCTCTGACTGTATTTAATGAAGTAATATATTCACGGGTGACCTGGAAATACAATACACCTACAATACACGCCACATGGGAAAGTATGTTTCATCACATTTACCAGTCAAATCAGGAGGCGATATCGGACAACAACAGGTAGTGTATTCTAGTTCCAACAAAATAAATGCAAATACAAGGTAGAGTCCCTCCGTTGTTTTGCTGGCCAGAGTTGAAACTATATGATCAACAGTGTGTGTGAGTGTGTGTGGAACTCAAAGTGGGAAATGGAGTTAACCTGTCTCTATTTGAAAAATTTGGTTTCAAAACAAGATATCCACCATTTGAAAAACAAATGGATGATCATACACAACTGAAACAAGTTATGGTCCTCTTTAACTGAAGTCATTGGCTGGCAAAAAGATAACATCTACAGACATATTAAATGTTGAATTTAAGGTAATGATTTTTTTCTCAAGATGTCTATGTGCCGTTTTATTAATTAAAACTCTTTGTTTATTGATCTAAGATCAGTTGTCAGTCAAGATGATCCCACATCAGTCAGCTGCTTCCCTTGTTGCCCAGTCAGAGGGGGGCAGAGGAGGAAATGGCGGGTGCTGCACCAGTCTAACAGGACAGGAATACACACAAGTTTACCTTTGATGACTAATAACAGATGAAGCTTGGTATCGACTCAGACAAGAGGGTGACATTTAATGTAATTCATGTTCAGACGTTGCCTATAAAAGCATGGCAGACGAAACTGAAAATGTACAAAGAGGGAAAATAAAACTGACAAACATAAAAAAGGCATTTTCTTTGTTCAGCAGTTCTCATAACTACATTAGCTCTCATGATTTCCCCTTCAGTCACATCCCAAACTTCCCTTCCCGATAAAGTACCACAGCTTACTATTACATACATTTAAATCATATATATATATACATATCTGAATATCCCTCGTCTTACATAATTATCGGTCACAGCCAGCAGCAGGAACAGACCTGGTTTGTTCTTGAAGATTTGACAGCAGAATTTGTGGAACAAAAAAAAAGGTTTCACAGAAATAATAGTGAAAGATCCCGTATTTGGATTAAATCAAGAGAACAGTATGAATGTAAGCTACATGACAGGCTTTGACATGAGCCATTAGAAGGAGAAATGTTGGTAAACATGATCTCATGGGACAGAAGTCTTGGCACTGTGCATGAATCTTTCAGTGGAGAAATGCTATGTTGCTGAAAACTATATTTTGTTTATCAAATGGCAACTGCCACTTATCAGCAGTTGGAGTATGTGATTATACTGTGAAGCCCCAGCAGGCAGTTGAATATTGCAATGCATTCATCATTACAAACATTTGACAATTAATGTTACACAGAAGAGCCTTATTTGCCTGCACCTTTCAGGAATGGAGGTCATTTGGAAGAATTATATGTTCAGTTTTATAAACCTTTACTGAGCCAGACAGGCAGCGATGCCCTCACACAAGGCAGAGGGCCTATTGGAGAGAACAGGGGATTTTAAATTACTGGAGAACACATTTTAGAGAAAAACAAATCACAATCCAACATCAAACACTAAAATGTTTTGAAATGTCATGTTTTGTGTGTGCACATGCATTTTGAGTTGTTCTGTACTGTCCAATTAGTTATTTCCATTCAGTCAGTCAGTTGTATCAAAAAGGAAAAATGACTACAATTATGTTTTCACATCTCAACATTTTTTGCTCATTATGCTCTTCTGCAATTTCCTCTACTTCATGTGCAATGGTCTAAAAATTGGCCAGGTGGCATCTACTGAATAGATGAAGAAATTAAGTAATCAAGTAAAACACAGTAACCACTCCAGTGAGGTATGAAATCAAAGGCAGAAGAAGGGAAGCGGATGAAGAGAGGAGGATGCTTAGACAAACCAACAAGGCCCACTCTAACATCAGTGGCAGCCTAAAGGCCTATAGTGGACTTCTGATCAAAAGTGATTGAATAACACTTTTCCGTCATTCAGTAATTAATGTCTAGATGTCCTGGGGCAAGGCACTTGACCAATCGATTGCTCCAGCGAGGCCGTTCAGCGGCCAACAGTTGAAGACTGTGGTTGAACTGGGTTAAAAACACTGCATGTATGAAACTCACCACCTGACCACTTCCTTTCCTTAACCAAAAGAGGAGACTGTTGACAATCTCTCGAGTATTTGTTACATACAATGTATGAAACGTATGAAACCTGCGTACTGTATGGAGTTGTGTCTAGCTCTGATGGTAAACAATACATATTCAATGCTGCCACCCAGTGGCAACAGGTAGCTAAGTCAATAAATAAAAAAAAACCAAAGCAACAGTTTGCAAGTGCACATTTTTCCTGAATCCTTTCCACCAAACGAATCTCTCAGACATTTTAAACTTGCAAAATTCAGAGCATCTTACAATGCGAGCACTACTTGAGATCTCACCAACTCACAAAAACATCAAAACTCCTCTCTGATCATAGCAGAGCATGGATGTACATATAAAGCTACAGACTAAAACAACATCTGAGTGCACATCCACTAATGTGCATGAGGAGGGTCTTCACCACCCTTATGTTGAAGTTACAGTGTTCCTCTCCTATATCACAGCTCATCTTTCCCTCACTTCTCAAGCGAACACGATCGACCACAAAAAAAAAACCAAATAATAAAATAAAAATAAAAAGTTTCAGCAACTGAAAACCCATACAGTCACTGCTCCATTCAAGGTTTGGCAACAAAATGGCAAGCTGGCTTAAGCTGAAATCAAGTGCCACTCGGCCACTGCGTCGTTATAAAGACCTATAAAAGCAGAGAGTAGATTCTGTATACTGATATAAGATTGGCGTAGAAGACGAAGGCAATGAAAATGACGCACAAACAGCCACTTGTCTAAAAGGCGTTGGACCCCAAACCTGCATCATAAAACTTAAAGACACACTAAGCCCGGAATAGACAAAACACTGCAGATCACTGGACTTCTGTGAAATTCCAGCAACCTTTAAACAATAGCCTAAGAAGCTATGAAGCACATCTATCAAATGTTTCATCAGTAACTCTGCAACAAGAAAATATGATGAACTATGAAGAAAATGCACGTGACTGTAGAACTTAACAGTGTTCCAGACATACTATTAAAACAAATGTACATGCCTGAGTTCCCTTCTTTTGAGAGAAACTGACAGACAGAAAAAAATGTGTTTGATATCCAGTTTAAAATCACTTGAGTCAGGTAGGTAAAGAGACGGAGAAGAGATTAGTGAAAGCATGTTGCTCAGTGTGTTTGCTATGTGACTGAGTTGCCAACAACATCGTTAGGGAGCCATATCATTGCCCCAAGCCATCCAGCCAAGCCAGACCAACGATGCCACTGTCTGCTGTATCCATGGGGATTAGTTGTTAAGGAGTTGCCCAAATCCGAGCCACATGTTGGGCGGTTGAGAAAATCATCTCTAAGAGGTGGCGAGTCACAAAAGCAGGAGCTAAGAGTGCATGGATTTAGGACAGTTGGACAAGGCTTCGGCACGGGCACAGCGCCTCACTGTCCACTGTCCTCTTGCATCATTACCTCTGACAGAAGTCATGAGTGCACCTTTAGTGACCACAAGAGAAGGCAACGCTCAGACTGAAGGGACTAAGACGTAGTAAGTGAGCCTCAGTTCACTTTATGAAGGAAGCATTTATCTCAATCTGCTTAATGACTTGGAGCACACTGGCCCAGGCGCAGACTAGGAGAGTAGACACACAAAAAAAAAAAAAAAAAAAAAAGCTAGTTCAGGTGGAGGAACTGCTTCATGAACTCATAGGTGGTGAAGGCCACGGCCTGTGAGGGGACACAGCGGATGTAGTTGAGGGACAGGCCCCGGTACAGTCCTTTCTTCACCCCATACTTATGGTACACATACTTCAGGGTCTTGGTCAGCGTTCTGTTCAGGTACAACAACAAGAAAAGGAATGTTAGACTTAAAAGAAAAAAAAAAAAAATGACCAAGATTTAATTCAGGCATGCAAAAATAACCATAATGCTGCAGCGCTCCCGGAAAAGTGTAGGAACTAAACACTCTACAGTGAAGTGTCGAAAATGCTGCACACAATCAATTGTCAGGATGGCAAAAACTAGGAAAATAACAGGAATTAATCTTAAACTAAACCAAACTAGTGGTACACAGTACATCAACTATTTATTCATTTGATCAAATTACGCACTGTTTTAGGGTTATACAAATTCATAGTAACTGCATTTCCATTCATCTGTGGTGAATGAAAATACAGTTGTTCTTGTTAACAGCATGTATTTATGACAGCCTTACTAAATTAGTGACAAAGACAAATTTGACTCTCGTTCTGACGGCAGAGTGGCCTCACTGCTGGTATTATTCTGGATGTCTGTGGCTGGCTTAACGCAGCTGTTTCCACACTCCTCCGCGCTGCACACTGCCACAGACACCTCAGCCTGGCACAGCTGCCAGTTTGCTTCACTGAGCTCAAAGAATCGCCACACTGCAGGCATTTTTCCTCTTACCAGAAAAGTATTTTGTTGCACCAAAGCTTATGTCATTAAAGTATCAGGATCAGCACAGCTTTCTTATACTGATCTGAGTATTAGGGAACTGGATCAGCTCTGGTCGCAATACCACAGATGCATTGGTTCACCTGTATTTGAAACCCATTTTTATGAACTTGCTTTCTGTAGCAACTCATAGATTCTTAATTCTTTGTTTTCATTAATTATTGGATCTTAGAATTTATCATTACAGGACTCCTACAGTCCAACTACAGTACAACGCTATGCTACAGACTCTAGTGAACTTCTATGATCTATCTCTATACACACGTGCCTAACAATGACTGTAACCCTTAAAAGGTAACCTGTGTATGTTTTCTCTAATATATAATTACCAAATAAACTGTAACAAAACCTGCACTCTGTTGTGTGAGCTGCTTTGTTCTCTACCACTATAGCTCATCATTTCCCCTTTCTTTGAAGTGTCACTTACAAGTCTACTTGAAAAGATTTCCAAGAATTTAGCTACAAAGCTCCCAAATCAGACCAAATAAAAACACACAACAGGTGCAGCTATTGTAATGGCGAGTGTTGTTTTATTCATTTTTTTTTTCAAATGATGTTTTTTTAGAGCATTAGAACGCATCACAACAAAATGCTTCAGCGATATATTTATGATCAAATCCTACACATAATGGCTAAAATTAAATGTGACGATCACCTTATCATGTCCACTGCACAGCCTCATGTGATGTACAGCAGAATACAGGGTTTAACAGAATACTGAGGAGGGGAAATCATGGTTACTTACAGACATTTCTCAGAGTCAGGAAGCACGGCTCCTAACTGCATTCTTCTCCTCGCCACATCCAAGGGGTAACTAGAGAGAAGAGACACAGTAATGGGACCTTTAGTCTTCTGGAGGACAAATACAATATCATACAATAATGTGGCACATCAATCATCAATAAATCCAAGTAATCAATAACACACCCCAGCCAGCCAGCCAGCCGAGCCGCACAAATTAACCAATCTAGTTGTCAGCCCATCATTTATGAGAGTCTTAAGTGGGCAGCTAGCTGGCCGCCTGCCCATCCACTTACGATATGGTCTGAGCGATGGCCCCGGCGACGCCTCCGCACAGCAGGTTGACTTGGGTCTTCAGAACGAGGACCTCTGGGTTGTCTGAGGACGGACGGCCCAGCAGCTCTGGGAAGTGTTTCAAGCCCAGGCTCTTCAGGGTGCCAAAGGTGAAGAATGAGAAACCTGGAGGATGAAAGCGGCGGGACAGAGAATTCTGGTTACGAATGTGACAGCGGCCAGACAAATACCTCATGTTGCCCTCCACAGCGACTCAGAAACATCTTGGATCCAAAACTTTGTGTTATTATCAATCTGCAGGTCATGACCGCACTCATTCAACACAAATCTATGAAACCATCTCAATACTCACCTGCGTAAGGGGCCATGCCAATAATTGTTGGGGTCAGTCCCCTGTAGAAGCCTGGGATGCCCCCCTCCTTAAAAAAGCAGGGCAGAGTACATAAGGTCTAGACACTTTAAAGACAATATTTACAAAGGGCATGCGATGAATACCGAGCATGCAATCTAGAGGCTATGTTTGCTATTTTTGTTGGGTTTGTTTGGCTATGATAAACTGAACACTTCCAGCTCACCTTAAGGTAGATGGTCTGGAAGGCGTTGGCGATGCCAGTGTAGCGGTGCTCTCCTGTCACCTGGAAGGCCAGTCTGGCTCTTATCACATCCAGAGGGTAGGTGCAAATCACTGCAGTCATCCCTGAAAACACGTTGCAAAAGCAGAGTTATAAAAACTCAGTTTATGGCTGCGGTTACACTCGTCATTTCAGCGTGATTTTCTCTGATTCTGAAGATTGGATTTTATGAGATCACATGGCTGTATGTCCACACTTGGCCTGAAATGATTATGAGTCTAATGTGGCTTTATTCATTTACATCTTTGACTGCATTACACTTTACACGTATTGCATCCTGGTGTGATTGGATGAAAAAAGTCACACTGAAATGACAAGTGCAATGATAGCCTATGATTCAGGAGAAGAAACAACACTGCATGTTCCACCAATAATCAATAGTATTATATGGGAAGCAAATGTTAGAAACACCACGGCTATTAAAGAGTCTTCAGTCTCTCATAATAGGGTGGCAGTGTGTAAATGTTATCCAGCTGGCACCAATTTAAATGGCAAATCTTATCAGTCAGAAAGATGAATGACCTGCCATAGATCCTGCCATGAGGCGGTGGATGTGTCCAGAGATCCCAAGCTGTTTACTTAGCAGCTGTAATGCAGAGGGAACGTTATCAGCATCAGTAGAGAGGAAACAAAGGTCAAGGGTTTCATCTGATCAATAAAAAAAATATTGCACAGACCAATAGATTTGTTTTTAGCAAAGGATCGTTATGGCAAACACATGTTGAATAAACACTGCACATGTTTCCCTAAACACCCTGCTTGGCCAGTTTCCCTAACAAACTAGGTTGTATAATATTATTCCAAGGTATGTACCTTTTTATAATTGTCGAAGGCCATGAACTGGATGGCTCCATATGGAAATATCCTAACCATCATAGCCCCATTGCCCTTGTACAAGCCAAGATAGCCCTCTTTCTTTGGCACGGCTCGGAGAGTGGCAAACACTCCTGCAAGACAGATCAGAAGTTTGAGTGACGTGGCACACGTGTGTGAAAACAAACACCGAATGCATCTGCAGGCTTAGCGAGTGATATTTTACCTAGATGATTGTAGTGGGGGTTCTGGGCCTGAAGCAGAATCTTGACTCTGTCCAAAGGAGCGATGGTGGACTTGGCACAGCATCCTGCTACACCTAAACAAAAACAAACACAGCATGAACAGATACATTACTAAATATATTTTTCATGTTCATTCGTGTCATGTTCATGCTAAATTTATGAAATAAGCCAGCCATCTAAAGACGGTGCCGTGAGAGAGACAGAGAGAGTCAGATTCCTTTGATGAGCCCGTAGTTTGAAATGAAAGAAACACTTAAATGTACTCAATGGTACACAACTAACAATATTTGAGCAAAACTATATGTCTTAAGAGACAACTGTTTCATTACATGGCTCTTAAAAATAATTTGCTTCAATTAGGCATCACCATCATTTTGTAAATCATATCAAGATTGTATCATAAGCGCTGGGATGTAAAGGGATTCAGTGTGTTGCTCAAGGACACTTCAGCAGGGTGGCTGCTTGATCCTGGGTCCTCCTCTGGTTGAAGGACGGTCTAACAACTAAGCCACCTTGCTGCCCAGTGTCAAATTCTACTTTGAGTAGATCATATCATTACTTGAATTAACAGTTTAATGTGTCACATCCTACCTCCAGCAACAAAGGAGCGAAGCCAATAGTAGTCCCTCTGGGCGGGACTGGTTATGGGAGCAGGTGTGGAGACCGCAGCCTCCGATGCCATCCTGTGTGCTCAGGACTTTGATGCATCCATGGCTGCACAGTTACAGTTTGGAAAAATGTAAGTTAACTATCAGTCAAAAACGTTTAAAAAATGTAGCTAACTGTCAATAGCATGCACCATCAGGCTTACAGTATATATGTGAGTGGGTGTAGGTAGGTATTAGTTTCAGCCAACAGAATACTGCATTCAACATCCTGGCAAACACCTCTACAAGCAAACGAGTGTGATCATTTTTCATTAATCTTAAGGTTGTTATGAGCTGCTGCGAATGGACATCAAAGAGACAAAACAGTTAGCTAAAGCAGAATGGGAACTAACTGGTAGACAGAACTAGCAGGTGACTTTGGCTGAGATTACAGCAGTCTAGAAGGCATCGTTAACGTTAGATAAACTATCAAAACGGGATACTCACAAAACAATCAAAGCTGTTACAGGTGTGAAATAGCAAAGTGGAAGGTCAGATGAATGCTGTACAGCGAATTTGTTTCCCTTCCTCTTGAGTTACCAGCCTCTCTCGTTTCCTGCTTCCTCGGGGTAAACACAGCTCTTTCAATGTAAAGTTACCATGGACACTAAATACCAAACAGATTGAGGAGGTCGTCGGTCAGTGTTGCGACACGGCACGAGCGCAACGTACACTAAAAACCTGAGGAAACAGGGCCACGAATGAATCTGAAGCACTCTGAAGATTCATGTAACCACTTGTGCCCTTCGCCCGACGGCTTGTGGTCGAAATCTGTCGCATGCAGATGACGCAGTATGACGTTACCCGAGGGGCTGATCAGTTACATCGTTTTGTAATATCGTTTTATTACACAATTATTATGCCAATACATCGTCTTAGAGACTACTTTCTTCATCATCAACATATCAGCGGACAAATTATAACAGAATAAAGTGTTATTTAACCAATCTCGCATTTGATTTCCTGTTGATATCAGTTAACAGGAAAATAAAAAAGAAAACAGGAAACAGGAAATTAAAAAAATAATTCCTCCTTATAATCAATTACTCTTATGGACGTTATGATCACTGACCACCATGGTTACCGTGGTAACTCGGCAATTTGCATAAATCTACATTGCTGGAGAAACAGCGGACAAGCTAAAGCAGAAGTCCGTTCCGGGTTTTCTTTACCTCTCTTCCCTCCAGTGCCGACGACGAGTTGGCCAGAGACCGTAGGTTGCGTCTGGTGGAGGGAGAGAGGGGCTGCCCTGAATGGATTGACATAAGAGGGATTTACATTTTAACGGGTGTCGTGCTCCGTAAGACTACATGTGCACGTTGTATAATAGCTATTCTGCTCGATATATGCATATTGGTGCTCAAACCGTGTCCATGTGTCATCGTCGTGAAAAGGATTGAACTTGCCAGCATTCTATATTTGCCGAGGAGGGAAACCAATACAAGGTCTCGCTGTCTCGCTGGAGCGGAGTATTATTAGCAGTTCAGACAGTGCAACTGTCTCTCTGGTATGTAAAGTATTTGAGCTGCCGTTTAAAGCAAACGTGTAAATAAAACTAGCACCAACAAAAACAACATGTAGAAAAGTAACGTTTCCGGATGTGTCGAGGTTTTGCTCCGGGACGCCGCTATAAACGACAGCGGTCAAGTGCAAAAATAATAATAAACGGCGACGTTGAAGGCGTTTTACACGGTAATAACCTCTCTTCCGCCAGTCAGAAAGACGAAAACAGGATCCGACCTCCGAGCCAAAGCCCACTCCTCAATGTGCTTGCCCTTTAAACTGTTAAGCCGTGTTAGCCACATAGAAAGCAGCTAGTAAATGTGTTCATATAGATCTTTATTTTATGATCTCTTTATTCAAAATAGCCTGCTGTGTAGCTGCACCGAAATGTCCTTACTGAGTTTTATAGCACTTGCTATACTGTGTTGAATGTCAAAGTAGATTTTCAGGCGGGGCAAAAGTGGCTTTGGCAGTAGCTAAAGTAAAGATAGAATAAAACCAGATATCTTTATCTTTATAGGCAGTGTCATATGCGATTCTCCAATGATCTCAATTTCATTTGGATTGTACTATTCCCATATCTATTTTTGTGTGTGTGTGTATAAACTGTACAAACTAATTGTCATTGTTTATTGTTGTTTGGAGGGAAAACATTGAAAGATGCTGTAATTACTGTGTATTTAGATTTTTTTCTATATGTACTTTTTTTTTAGGTCATACACTGCTATTGCACAATGGAAAAATAACTGCAGCATCATTATCTACGGTCCTGAAAGAAAACACAAAAGAAGAAGATTAAAAAAAAAAGTAAAAGTTGGGAACTAAGAAGAAGATAAACATTCACCTGGCTCCCATGCTGGCTGCCAGACATCCTCCTTTCCTCACCGTCAGCCATGCCTGCTACTTCCAAACCCAATAGGAGACAGCCACCTTCTCAGAGAAAGAATGGCCACAAAGTGATCACCACCAAGAGGAAAACCTGCAACTCAAATAAACCCAGAGGGAGAGCTACCGAGAGGCTCCAGAAGACACCGGTCGAACCCAAAAGGTCCGCAGCCAGGGCCCGGACGCAATCAGGCCGAAGCCCCAGAGGAAGAGGGGTCAGTGGGCCTGCTGGTCAGGGACCTGGGAGGTCCCCTGGTAGGGTTAACCATGCCCCAAATGTAACAGGATCTGCAAGGCTTAGACGGCTGAGTAATCCGCCTGACCGCTGTGGCGAGCTAGAAGACCCCCTAGGGCGAAGGAAGTCCCTACGGGGCACGCGAGTATCTGTTACTCCCTGCCAGCCTCCGAAGCCTTGCAGGGGAGGGAGAAACAGCAGGGGGAGCGCAGGGAGAGGAGGAGCAGCATCGCACCAAGGGAACGCGAGAAAACAGCCTTCAAACGCCGACAGCCGCGATTCGACCCGTAACGAGGAACAGGAGAAACTGGACACCCACAATGGCGAAGAAATCCCCCCTGTTTCCCTGAAAACAGATTTCGATGTCCCCGATAATATCAGAGATCAGGTTGTGGGAGTCAACAATGGTGGCGAGGGCAGCCCTCTTAAAGCTGATTCACAACCTTGTAATGACACACTGGAAGATTGTGTGCGCTACAGCTGTGACGGTGCTATTACTGAGCAAGACGAGAAGACTGTCAGCGGTGAAGGTGACCTGAGGTGTGCGATCGGAGGCTCCGTGGGTGATGAAGATGACAGACAGCTAAAACTCAGCAATGATGAAAGTAAAGACAGCCCCTCTGAGCTCACTGAGCAAACGAGTATTGGAGTAGTGGGGAAGGAAGATGGCAGTGAGGGAAACGATAGTTCTCATAACCTAAGAAATAAGCTTGATCATCCTGCTGGCGATGGTAAGCAAGATGTGATTGTTGTCCACCAAGAGGAGGGTAACATGTTGGATCCGGAACAGATGAGGACAGATGAAAGAGTGAGAGATGGCCACGATATTGAGAGAAAAGAGGAGATAAAGGAAGAGAGAAAGGAGAGTTCAGAGGCAGAGACAGGAGTTGAGAGACTAGATGAGACAGTGGACGAGATGGAGGAGAGCGTTGAGGAGCTGGATAATCTTACGAGAGAAGAGGAAGGGGAAAAAGCGGAGGAGAATGATGTTTTCATCAACCCTGCTGACTCCCACCCTAGCACTCCAATCTCTCAATCTCCAGATCCGCCTCGCTCCAGCGATGGGCTGACGGCGCGGCCAGAATCACCTGTCAGGGTGTCGCCTATCTCCAACGCAGCTACCTCAGATCCCGCCAAAGCCCCCTCCCTCTCAGAGTCACTTGAGCTAGAGGTTCTGAGCCAGGCAAAGAAAGACATGCAAACTACCGATCACGGTGCTAAACTCCAATTCCCAGTGTCCTCTGCTGTCCCCGAGACCGCCCTGATGTCACACACCGATCTGACGACACGAAATACGCCCGTTATTACCTGCGGTGAATCCCTCAAGCCCCTGTATTCAAGCCAGGGGGAACCCCAAAGCTGGGAGGTCCCTCCCCCCCAGAAAGACAGACAAGCTTGCACACCAGCAGAGACGCAGACCAAAGACAGTGTGTCCAACCAAGAGCCATCAGAGCACCACAGCCGGGAAGAGAAATCATCACCATCGACGATTCCTCAGTCGAGCACAGATGTCATCACAGCTGTGTGTGAACCAAACCTGGGCGAAGGCGGCGTTGTGGTAGCCGTACCAGAGCAGGGCTCAGTGCCAAAGACCTCCACTCCCTCCCTGGACAGCAGCTTGTCTTTCTCCTGCAGCTCCGAGAGCACCCGGTCCTCCCTCTCCTTCGACACCGAATCGGAGGCGGGCTACGGAGACCCCAGCCCCTCTGTTCTGCCGGGCCCCTGGGGTCCAGAGGGGGCCCACTTTCCCTTGTGGACCTCGCGGAAACCACAGAAGAGGGAGAGGAAGAAGCGGAGCAGGTGTGGGTCGTGCGAGCCGTGCCTGAGGAAGATCAGCTGTGGCCAGTGCAGCTGCTGCCTCAACCGCAGGACTGGCCACCAGATCTGTAAGCTGAGGAAGTGTGTGGAACTGAAAAAGAGAAGACCTTCATCTCTGCCCTCTCTCTCCGCTGCACAGGTGAGGCTTAGATTACAGTTTGTGCATGAGGACACTTGAATTCCCCAAAGTAAAAGCTACACATTTCAGAGATGGGAGGTGTATTTTTCGATGTGTGATCATAATATTGAGTGAGAATTTAATGGAGCTTCTTTTTTTATTTACAAACAGCTGATCTGAAGCAGCAGCCAAGGAAAGTGTGGTTGTTACTGTCTGTCTAGCCTTAATTTTCCCACCTTGTTTTCCCACCCGCCTACCGGCCATGGTGAGGATTGAGAGTTGAATGAGACAGACAGTTGGAACAGATGGTTTTCCTTTCACATTGAGAAGTTCCCCGATTGGTTTTGGTTTCAACCGACACTGTACACACACCCTCATGATATCTCCCTGTTACGTAAATGTTGGGGAATGCATGCGCGATAACAGGGAGAAGTTAAGTACTAGTGTGTGTGTATGTGTGTGTAAGAGAGAGAGAGAGAGAGGAGAATCTAGACCATGTGTCAATGCGTACGTGAGTAAGTGTAGAGTATGTGTGAGGATGCCCTCTGTCAGAGGGGAAGGCGCTGTCACATGAACCGGCAGCAGCTCAGCACGTGGTTGGAGTATGTGTTTGTGTGTGTCTCTGTGTGTGTGTGTGTGTGTGTGTGTGTGTGTGTGTGTGTGTCTGCGATCCATAGTGAACACAAGCAAGAGAATATGGCATCTTATGAGTTACATGTGGTGGCAGTGTGTGTGTGTGTGTGTGTGGGTGTGTAATTAAGTTCGAGCAAGATGTTTTTATTCTGTGCCGCTGAGCGGCGTTGTGAATTCGCAACACACTAGCACCCAGGACACTAGTCGGAAGGTATTTTTCTCAATCAATATTAAGTCTCTGTTTACTGTTTGCTTGGAAATCTTTATTAAATTAGCTTTAACTTGTTAGGGCATGGACCTTTATGCAATAGCATCATATTCATTCAGATTTTGACACCAAAAAATTAAGGAAGAGAAAGAAATGAGATTGTAAAAAGCAACAAAACAAGCTCATATCATTTAAGGACTAACTACTTGAAATAATTATGAATGTCATAAGATTTGATCAGCAGATATACTGATAATGTTTGTGACTATGGTACTTCATTCATAACAGGTTCATATAGAACGCTAATAGCAGGAAACTTTTCATTCATTCTACTAAGTTGCTGACAGCAGCAAAGCTACTACATAATGATGTACATAGTTCAGTGGTGTCCATGTGGCTGGGCGCAGGGTTGCGTGTGCACGACTACGACAGTGTGTGTACAGTGTGCATGTGGTCGTGCGGTCGTGTGTTTGCGTGCATATGTGTACTGGCAGAGTCCTCGGTGCTGTAGCAGTGGCGGCAGCAGATTAGGGCTGATTATATAACACCTGCAGTATTAGTGGGGACCTCTGTGCACTCTTACTGAGTCTAAGAGGGGGTGAGGAGGAAGAGATTAATGCCGGGCAGAGATTTACAAACATATTATTTGGAATGCCCTAAAATGTGGGTCAGTGTGGGGGGGGGGGGGGGGGGGGGGGGGGGGGGTTGCATGACGGGGATGCAGTCCTCCTGTGGGGATGGCTCAGACTGAAAGGCTCATTCATTTGTAGCTGGGACTTGTGATGTGCCACAGTGTTGTGCGGTGTGTGTGTGTGTCTGTATGTGTGTGTGTGAGACTGCATGCGTGCGTGTGTGTGTGTGCACAGGCATGTGGAATTGTCAGAGAGAATGGCAGACAGAAGGACAGACTGAAGGCGAAATGAGGGAGCTGAAAAGTCACTGTCATTCAAGCAACAAAGGCAGGTGTTGTTGTCCTGTTTTCCCTTAACTGACATCACATTGGCCTTCACTAATTTATAGCAATGCTTGTATGTGTGTGTTTCTACGTGTGTGTTTCTATGTGTGTGTGTGTGTGTGTGGTTTGAGAACAGGTTCTCTGTTTGTTTGGTTCTGTGGTACTGCAGGGGTGGAGCCTGCTCTGCTTGCTGCAAGCTATCACTGTCAGGACAACTAACATCATGCTGAGCTGTAGGTCATATCCTAAACTCCATCCCTTACTTTATTCTATATGCAGAACAGCTAGAGCAAGGTTAGCTCTTCTCATGTATTTGAGTGAACAACTAGATAAACCGCAATGTTGTGTGTG
Source organism: Centroberyx gerrardi (assembly GCF_048128805.1). Classification (NCBI taxonomy): domain Eukaryota; kingdom Metazoa; phylum Chordata; class Actinopteri; order Beryciformes; family Berycidae; genus Centroberyx; species Centroberyx gerrardi. The sequence continues at coordinate 15,319,119 of NC_136011.1, forward strand.
TGTATGTGTGTATTTAGTGTGTGTATATTCACTTGCTGGCCAGTCTCGCCGATCAAGCTCACACACCCTTCTTATGAATGTTCCCATCATCGTTGTCAGATTGTGAAAAAACAGGGGCAGAGGCCAAATAAATTTGTTCATGTAGTGGCATGTGGATTCAGTTCCCTTTTCCCATAGTGATCTACTAGAGTTAGCGCTGCTGTGAAAATGAAGCCCATGGGGTTACATGGTGCGTGTGTGTGTGTGTTTGTGAGAAAGTGAGGGACCGAGGAGCGGGCACAGTGAGAGAAGGTTCACTCCAAACATGTCTGGTTTCACTCAGGTTTGACGGCCCCCTCGTGGCCTCACCTTGTACTGAGCAACGGGGACAAGGCTGAGACCTGGCCCTGAACACACACACACACACACACACACGCACACACACACGCACACACACACATATACATGCACGCACACAAGCAGATACACGTACACACACACCAGAAACGATACACTACAGTGCATAAAGGGCCAAAGCTTCTGTATTTGTGTAGTGAATTTGACCAAAACAGTCCAGACTTGTTGAGAGTATTCTAGGCTGCATAACTGACTTACTTTCTAATTGGCTAGCTGTGGAAACATCCATCCATCCAATTCAGTGTGATGCTACTGCAGTGTGGATACTATACGGTCTATGAATAGTAACTCACATGCTTCCAACCAGCCAGCCAGCCCCTCCTGCGTACTCATTCATCTCCCGCACTTCTCCCAGTCCTCCCTGTTCTGCTGCAGTGCACTTGGCAGAGGAGTAGCCCAGTTGAGATAACAAGTGTGTCAGCAAACGCTCGCCGATCCCACAAACAGCACTCTCTGGCTGGTAGGGAGGGCCGGCAGCCTGGCGTACCCAGCGGTGACTGTTTGCCTTGGCACTGTTGCCGTAGAATACAAACACAGTACAACAGATAGTCAAAACTGCGTGTGTCTGTATGGGTGTGTGCGCGTGTTTGTATGTATGTTTGTGTGTATTTGTGTTGGTGTTGTACATGACAGTAGGTTTTACACAGCTTAGGCTATAGCTCAGGCTAGCATACAACATTACACCCTTATGCCTCACAATTGGAACCAGTTTAATGTGAAGTGAGACTGGTTTGTCCTCTGAACTCTACCTCCCCCTCTCTGATCAGACACACTAATGGAGGTCTGCAGCACTGATGGTTACCATGGTGACCCCATTGTCTGGTGCTGACCTTTGACCCGCCACGGTTGTCTGACGCAGTATTCTCAGGGTTCTAATGAGGATTAGTGGAGATAACCACTAGACACACACACTACTATGGGTTTAGGCCTTTGAACTCAGTAACCTACATCCAGGTAATCAGGTTACACTAGGCAGGTTATCCTGTGCGTAGTGGGTCAGGGACGGGCTAGGTTGTCTACAAGGGTTGGCCAGCTTCTGCACTGCAAAAAAATATCTGTATTAACAAGTCATTTAGTCTCGTACAGAGTGTAACAATTTTATTCTTCAAAAAATAAGTGAAAAAATCAACCAATTTGGTGGGACAATTTCACTTGTTTCTGATGCACAACAAACTTCTGTCGATACTTGTCCCCTCTCTGCCTCGTTCTAGTCTGTGTCCCACCTGCTACATTGCTGTGTTGCTCCACCGAGGCAGGATATCCTTAACAAATAATCTTGACCTCCTCATAACCCACCACCCACTTCCTCCAACTAATGATTGACCAGCCAGACAACCAATGGCAAAGGAGAACACTCTGAACGCTCTGTGTATGGTAACAGCAATGTATGGAAAGATATTTGATGAAATTAAGGTCATTCCTAATTTTCTGTTAGTGAGTCATTGCAGTGATATTACAGTGTTATTCAGCATCATATGAGCCTTTAAGAGGTATAGAAAGTTTTTGTTCAAAATGGCCCATTGCCAACATAACTCTAGACTAATTAGCTAGTGAGCAAAACATGATGGGTTCAGTTTATCACTGTATACTCTGCCATTGAGTAAGAAATTCTGGCTCTCTTTACTAAAAATGAGGACAGGTTCCCCCGCCAATGCGTGTGGGCAGGCTGGCAATGAGCTCAAGGACACACACACACATGCACACTTTCTCTCTTTTTCTCTCTTCGTCACGCAAACATGTGTGGGACAGAAGGGGGCTGAGGTAGCGAGGAGTGCGCGGAAATCGTGAAATGTCAAAGGCATTGCAAATGTTTTAACACAGCCAACTCAGTATGACCAAGCCGAGTGCATTGTGCTTTAGCCTACTCTTTCTCCTCAGCCTTCTCCTCTTTCTCTGCACATAGACACATTTTTATTGTATGGGCTTGCCTCTGATTAGGGTTACTTTTGTACTTTTTGTTAACTCAGTCCAGGCCAAGCAAAATGTATCACAACCCTGTGAGGTAGTTATCTGTAATAGCTGCAGGTCTTGGGAGTGGCCCAGCAAAAGGCTCTATGGACAAGAGGAAATGTCTATTTTATTTGATTTGGGGCTTGGCTATTTGGCCGCAGCCCACTATACATTAGATATATGGCCAAGCCTGTGCCAGATTGAGGGCTTACATCCACCCAGAGACAGTGATTTAATGAGAGGGACTCTGGCAGTGAAAGCTCTGCTCTGCTCCACTCACATACAGCCTGTTTGCTTACACTCACATTGGGCTGTCACTCACTTACAACCCTGTTTCTTCAACAAAGAAATGTGTAGTGTAAACACACAGAAACTGTCAGGATTTTATGATATCACCCAGCAAGACGCCCTCAGAGCTAAACGCCAATACCATTAATGCTCTGCTCCTGAGCCCTCTGAGGTTCTTTGCATCTGTGAGTTTGCGCCGTGTCCTGACTGTTGCACAGCCTCTAAGTCCCTGGATAAGCTTTGAAGTCGTGCCACTTGGTTTCTCTGGGTGAAAAGAAATCCTCACTTTGCCCCCCAAAAGAAATGCCACTCAAATCCTACCAAGGGCACACAATGGTCCCCTTCTGGAGAAATAGGAGCTTATTCATGCATCAAACTCAAAACAGGCCTACCTAGTTTAGAATATAGCTTACACCTGAAGACGATAAAAACTGCCTTTCATTTTTCAATTTTTTATGCTCCCTTCTGACATTGTTTATTAATATCCTCCACCCCTAGAATGCTGTCAAATGAGTTGTAAATGAATACATGGCCTTGTTGATTTTTTTGCCTCGTCCATTTTTCTCTTTGTTCATCATTCTTTATCCTCTCTGTCTGTTGCTGTCACCCGGGGCTCTATATGCGGTCACACTCTAATGCACCACTGCTGTGTGTGTGTGTATCTGTGTGCACACACGTGCATTTGTGCGTGTGCGTGCATGCATACGCACGTGCAGTCATATGGCCGACATGCTAACTCAGCATGTTGGGAGTACGTTAGCGCAAACTTGAAGTAAGCCTTTTCCTGTCTCATTGTGAGCAGCTTTGGGGCCCCAGGCTGCTGTGCACAATGTGTGTATATGTGGGTTTGTGGGTTTGTGTGTGTGGGTGTGTGTGTGGGGGGGTGTGTGTGTGTGTGTGTGTGTGTTTTTGTGTGTCAATGTTGACACAAACTGATGGACCCACTCACCTTGCTCTATTCCTCCCAAGGTGAAACACATCTGTCACTGAGTGTATTAGCCACATTTCTTGTGAGTGAAAGGCAAGGCTCACCACCACAGAATTAAGATAAGATAAGTTTGTACTTTATTGTCCGTTTGCATGGAAATTTGTCTCATATCCATTGACCAAAAACAATAGTTACAGACACACCGCTAAAAACATAAGACAAAGCTAGTAGTGTCACACAATTAAAAGAAAATAGAACATAAAAACATAAAAACTGTGCATAAGTGTAATCATTAAGACATTCCCTCCATCCAGACAGGTTTTACAGTTCAACACCACCCTGACACCCCCCTTCCACACACACACACACACACACACACACACACCACTAAGACTTGTTTACTTAGTTACATTACACAGTTTGCAACCAGTATTGAAGACAACAGAGGATGGCCTACTACTCTATGTGGGAGTTAGGAGTGACCCACTGTCCAATCATGCTGACCAACCACTGTCAGACTTAAAATGAGCCCATGTGGGTTTAGGGTGTGGTATTGTGTGGTGAACTTTTCCTTCCAAGAGTGGGACTGTAGTGTGTTATGTAACACACTCTGTGTTTATGTGTGTGAAATGGAATTTTGAATGTGAATCCGTTGTACGTCCCTAAAATAGCCTCATAAATGTGTTACAGACTCTTAATATAGCAAGTGCAACGGCCACAAATGTACGTGTGTGTGTGTGCGTGTGTGTGTGTGTGTGTGTGTATGTGCGTGTGTGTGTGTGTGCGTGTGTGTTTTGGTTGGGTGTTTGAGTGTTGAGGAGGCAGAGAGTGTGTAGGAGAAAGTGCAGAAAGGAAAGGCTGTTAACCAAAGTCTTCAGTCCACAGATGTGTTAGTTTATTAAAATAGTATGAGCAGCCCATTGGGTCTGCTGAACATGAGCCATCCATACAGCTGCCTCCTCTCAGGTAACAGGGACTTTACGGCTCTTCAAGGTCCTCTTTAAGAGAATTCAGCTTTCATACTTCCTTGGTCTGGCTTTGTAGGATTCATTTGCTAATATTTGCATCTGTGTGTTAGCACATAGATGAGTCTGATTAGTCTTAGTCTCTAACCACGTGTGTGTATGTGTGAAGCTTTCAAACTCTAGCTACTGTAGTGTATTTTTGTTGGTCTTTTGGGCTTTGACAAGAGCACGAGGTGTGTGTGTGGGTGTATGTGTGTGTGGACTGGATGACTGGATGGGGACAGGTCCAAGCATGGAGTCATGTTTTCCCATTTTCCCATGGTTGTCACCACTCACTCCAGCACCCCCCCACTCCAACTCCCACCCCCACCCCCCCACCCCCCTGATCCCTGGCTGGGATCGTACAGCCAGCTTTTTCCACCACTGACCCTCCAGCATCCACACCAGAGCGTATTTCTCTCTGAGCGTGGAAGGTAGGTAACAGAAGGAAGAGAAGAGGCAATAGAAGAGGAGGAACTCCCTCCAACTACAAGCCAACACACTGCCCTTTATCAGCTGGCTGACACAAGGAATTGTAGCTTTTCCATGCAAATGAGAGACAAATTTACATTACTGTTGGCACTAATGGCGGCAATGACAACTATTGGCATCAAATGCGTTTGGCGCAGCTCCAGCACTGGGCCGGTCTCGGTCTCCAGATGTGTCTGAGGCACTTTACGGCTGTGCTGCAGAAGGACTTTCTTTACCTCGCGTGCTCACAGAGCTTAGGATGATTAATGTACAGACTACTTGCACCTAACGAGAGCCGGGCAGCTCGTTAAAGTGTAAACATATGGGTCACTTTAAGAGCCGGCAATTAGGGGTGTGGTGGAATATTGTTAGTGGATGTGGAGTATTTTAGGATGAAGGAGTGGAGCGGCTGCAGGAGGAGGAGGAGGAATGATTTAAGGATTGAGAGACATTATGAGGAGCACACAGTACAATCCATGCTTAATTTTAGGCTCTGACTTAATACAAAGTGAAGCAACACATGTCTCCCATAGAGGTGTACTAGACATATTGGCACAGTGAACGGCACACTTTATGTGATGAAGATGATAGTTTAAGACTGTGGAACATAATTTTAACTGTCTTCAACATTCTTATACCTGCCTTGAAACCAGTGAATCAAATGCTACTTTGGGTCAAGGAGTGTAGAGCGACCTGACTAAACATTATAATGGTACAACCAGGAGGAAAACCAGAAATTGTTTCTGTTCACTCAGGTTTTGTTTACACAACACACCAAGGATGATGTAACAGTCTGACTTGGAAATGTCTATGTATCCTCTCAACTCAATTCAATTCTTCAGTTGTAGTTTGAAATTGAGTTTAAAATCTGCCTTAATGCTAACATGGTACCTGCCCAAGTGCTTCACCAGGACATGCCCATTCATGGTTATATGGCAGCAGTACATGCTTCCAGGTGGCAGTTGGTAGGTGTGTATCCAACACAGGCTTTTTTTTTTTTTGGTTTAGTGTAACCTGTTTGACAGTCCAGTTTGCAGACCTCGCCTAAAAAGCCAAACCTGTTCAGACTAACTGACAGCTCACGTTCAGCCATGTGTTCATAATAGGATACGTTGGTATTTTGTTGACACATGAAAATATCTTATCTTGTTTATAAGTGAGATAAGCTCCTTCCCCAGTAGGAAAGCTTGAATAAAATACCAGGGATATCAGAGGCATGTATGCACCTTAGAGCTGTCCTGTTGTTTTTTTTTCTTATCTCAGTTTCCATAATAATATTTAAAACATTATGCTTTTACATATTCATGGCCAGGATATGAAGATGCATATAAACATCTCATCTCAAATATTACCTCAACCAGGATATGAGCTACAGTATTGTCCGTAGTACTTTTGGCATGTAAACTCATTTAATGTGAATATTCTGCTCACATCCTGATGAACAAGATCTGTCTCAGCAAAACCTCCAAGATGTAATAATTGCAGCCTGAAACAGGAATTGCGGTACTTCACAGTGATTCAGGAACAGGTAAGGCGTGTTAGGCATGTGTAGCCGAGTGTATGAGCTGTTCTGAAATCACTGTTAAGCATGACCTCAAGTGGCTTGTTGCTTATATAACACAGTGACACACTACTGTAACAAGTACAGAAACTGTACAGACCCACGGCGACTCCAATGCATATTACAGCACATATGGTCCCAATAATCCTTTTATTTTTTTATTTTTTTGGAGATGAAGGTACCATTGGCATACAGTATGTCAGGAAATTATGTTTGAGTTATGAGTGAAGCACTGAATTATGCATGTTAAGGTAGGTATAACTGATGAAACGAACGCTCTAAAAGTACATATGCTTCAACTTTGTGGATATCCATAGTGCCCAAGTCCAAATAGATTTATCCTGGCCATTTGGGGGATTTGGAGAAATCCCCCAAAATGGCCATTTGGAGAGCTACATCTACATGGATAGGCTTTATAAATTCTACATCTGTAGGCATCAGCTTGCTTTGTGTTTGAGTTGCGGAGAATAGGTTGTTGCAGTGAGGTGGGAGCTGTTCTGGTTCTGAAAGTTCTGGAGAAACATGGTTTTGTTGGGATAAAGGTGGTTCCAGTGCATCACATATGCCTGTATAGTATATTTTTTAGAGTCTACAGCATTGTTGGTATTACAGTGTGTCAGGAAATTAGTTGTAATGCACCACAATGCACAACCTATTTTTGTTTAGCACATTTAGGAAAAATAAAGAAGTGGTGTTGGCTATTCTTGTTTGTGATTAGAATCAGCAGGTAGGCTAAATCTTCACCTAGCTCCTTAGCTTTAGCTAGTGATATGGTATCTGAATTATCTCTTTAAATACAGCTGTCCAGGCTGCAAAAAATGAAATAATTTTAAAAAACATTTTAAAAGCCATTTACACTCACTTGCCCACAGCAGTTGCCACTGTCAATAAATCCTTATGAACTTTAACTGTTTGGCTTTGTACTTAGCCACTGGTTTTGGAATTGTTGCCGAGAGACTACCTATACCATGCCCTACAGGAGGGGAGCTGATCTGGTTTGAGAAGTTAAGTTTGCTGCGGCTGACTGATGAACTGACTGATGAACACTGATGAAAACAGCTTTACCGCTGTGGGAACGAGACCGCAAATGTTTAACATATCTTTCATTTTTAAGCCATTGTACCATTATAAGTAGAGCATTGTATTTAAATCAAAATACTAAGTAAATGTTATTCTTGTGCCAAACAATTGTTGAACAGCAGCTAAAACAAAGTGGTTGCTGCACGGTTATTATACACAGTAATTATTGGTTAGCGCTATTTAAATGAGCTGTTATGCGGTCACAGGTGTGTTTATTGGGTAGTTTACAATTGCTTCGACGTGACTCAGGACAACCACAACTGAGGAGTGGCACTATCCCTTTTAAAATACACATTTGATTACGATCCACTGGCTATAATATTGGCCTATCAGATTTAATATGATTCTGAATATCTTATGATTTTGCTAGATCAATCAATAATAATTGTGTCTCCCAAGATATCATGACATGCTCGTGCATTTGTTTTGTTCATCGTGATGTCTGAAGAATGGCATTTGTAATAGTACACTGATATGTTTTGCATTGTTGTGCCTGGATTAAGCTGCATGCACTCTGTGTGCACAATCACACACACACACACGCCTGAGGTTGGTTACTGGAGTGTTACAGACAGGCACTGGCGCAGGCTGCCTTCATTTGTTCCCTTGTCCTGGTGTGACCTCAGCCTCATTGCCACATGGTTGTCTTTAAAAAGGGGGAGTACTTTACTCTCTCGTAAAATTTCTCTCTCTTTGTCTTTTTCTTTCTCTCTCTCTCTTTTCCCTGACCACAGCCTTTCCTCAGGGAATGATTTAGAAGGAGAAAAAACATTTGGGGTGGATGAGAGAGAATGAGAGGAATGGTTGCTGAGACAGAGTGAGAGAAGGAATGGTATGGATGCTCAACATCCTCTTCCTAGTTCCCACCACAGGCTCCCACAACATGCATGGTTCCTGTGGGAGGCAGAGGTGCTGCAGCAGATCTGCTGTGGGCTGCTGCTGTACAGATGCTGCTGCTGTGCAGATGCTGCTGCGTTCTATGGTTCAAAGAGAGTGACATGGCATCCCAGGATACATTTTGGTTAGTAGAGGACAGACACCAGCACTTCATAGTAACTCTTATGATAGATCATCTGTGCCTCTGGAAATATATCTCTTCTATTTTGTTTTCCTTCTCAATTCTTTATGGACATGATTACTTTTTTCACTCTTATGAATTGAGGATGTTCACTAAGAACATATTCTTATTTATATCAATACATGGAGTAGTTGCAGAGGGAGGGAGAGGTTTACACAAACACACAGTCACACCTGAGAGTTGTCCAGTTCTACAGTTTTGTAAGGTTGGATACTGATCCTCTGGAACAATGCAAGAAGGGGTTTAACAGTATTTTTGGAGGGAGGAGAGATCACTTTCTCATACATTTTCCAAGTCCCAGTTTTCCCTGTTGGCTCAGATTTTCAAATTCCCGACCTTTTGCCTACAAGCTTACTTCTATCCTCAAAATGTGGCCAGTTTGTTTTGCCATAGCCATCCATGGTGGCTTCATTAATACGTTTTGAATGATTTGCGATAGGCTACATGAATAAAAGATAATCACATTCAAACTGTTTTTCTGACAAGCTACCGATGATTCAGAAACAATCTAATTAGCGAGCTCCAAATGGAGTGGCTTCCACTGTGTTGGTGAGCTGCATTAGGGGTTAATATCTCTGACTCAACTCAGTCTCTCAGTTCATTTCCTGTGATCCAGATCCGGTGTGCGTGCAGAATCCAGTCCACAGCTTCCCTCCAATCCGTGTGCGTAGGGCTGGAGTAAAAAGCCCACATAGGGGATCCTTTGTTTAGGAGAGTCTAGGCATGGAAGATAATTTACAAGCCGCTAAGGTCCTCACGCCATTGGCTGATGAGGCTCTGTCTGCGTCTGCGAAAGGCATCCCGTATGTGTGTGTGTCTGTACGTCTGTGTGTCTGCCGTGAGTGTGTGCGCGTCTGCTGTAGCAGCACTTTGCTACAGCGGCTCACAGTCGCCCTAGTCATGATACCCGGGAGCTTGCCCTGCACTCGGCTACTGTAGCCAGCTATTCTTTTGAGGCTGAAGGAAGCAAAGCAAGATGGCCACCAATACCTTTTAGGGATATGCTGCCTAAACTGGAGGGGCTTCCTCCGAGGACAGACAAGGTAAAGGCAGCTGGAGCGTTCACCCTGGGGTCTATTGTCTAGCTGCAGATGGGTCGGCTACAGTACGGCTCATCTAGAGGTTATCCTCTGCTGTCTCTCCCTCTGCTATCCCGGGTTTATCTGTGCTGGAGCGCTTTATTTGGAAGCTGATGTTATTGTTCCTACTGAATCACTGAGGACCTCGGTTTCTGTTTGTGTTTGGCTTGTCTTTTCCAGGTGGGTTACAAGGACGTGGCCAAATCAGCAACAAAGAGGACAGTTTCCACGGTAACAGACACCCCTCTCCTTTTTACCCCTTGCATGTCTTTTTTAGCCATTGCGGTGTATGAAGAGCCCTTGTGCTTCCCCTTTCTTTTCTTGCAGTGTTTTGGACAGCCATATTTCTGCACCTGCTGTTTTCTGACTGTGGTTAGCAGAGAAGTGGAGTGCTTGTAATCCCTGGGTCGTAACTTGTAATTTGGCAGGCTTTACTTGTTTGGCTGCAGTTGTAATGGTATTATTATTGTGCAGTTAGTAGAAAAGGTCCTCCTGTTACTGATGCAGTCTCAATCTGTATAATTTTATAGTTGATTGAGCTCCGATTCACGCTGGGGCACTGCGAGCTTTGTGGGCATGTAGCAGTTTTAGTAGTTCTTCCAAGTTTATTAGGTTTATTGCCAATTATAAAGCCCACTTTGTCACTGTCTTCTGTTTAATGCAGCGCGTTTAGTGTGTCGACTGTGTGATGTTGACTTCAGAGCAGACAGGAAAAGTACGCTCTATGAATGAGGCAAATACTCGCACATGTTCAGAGAAACACACACAAAACACGTACACGCTCAGCCAGGAAGGAAGCATGCTTTTTCATGGTTTTATCTTAAGAGCACCACTCCGCGTTGTGCGATAGAGATCCTAACGGCGGCTGATTTCTGCGTGGCCGCGAGGAACACGGTTGAAAGTTACTCAGGATTTAGCCTATGTGTTTTTTCTGGGATATGGGTGCGTTTTTTGTGTCGGTATAGGCTAAGCTGTTAGACAAAACCTCAACAATGAATCTGCAATGAATGTGGAGCGACCTGTTTTCTGTTGGAGTGGTTCCATTGAAGACAAGTCAAGAGTTCGAATTCAGGTGTGTATGTATGTGTGAGGTGTATGTGTGTGTGTGTGTGTGTGGTGTTGAGTTAGGGATGTATACTCCCTCCTTGGAACTTCCTTGGAAACCCATCTCTCTTGAGAGGGTTGTTAGGATTCAAGCGGCAGTCACACTTGTGTTGCTAGGGTAGGTCTCTGAATGTGTGTGTGTGTGTGTGTGTGTGTGTGTGTGTAGGCGTGTGAAGCACTTACCCTTCAGCTACTGTAGCCTATTTTCTGTTGGTCTTTATGGCTTTGACATGAGCAGGAGGTGTGTTTGTGTGTGTGTGTGTGTGTGTGTGTGTGTGTGTGTGTGTGTGTGTTTGAAAAGAGAGAGAGAGAAGGGACTGTGTGCTCACCAAAGAAAGATTTTCTCAGTACCATGAAGTCCAGTGTGAGTCATTTAGATGCCCTGAGGCAGACACAACAGCCCAGCACAAAGACACAGCCCTAACACATCACAGACCCTGCCTCTCCAGAGACCCAGTGGCAAAATGAGCGCACATGATTCTGCATTCACATCCTGCATCAGGCTCTTCGTTATCACAAAGCTAAACGTATCAGAATTAAGAACAGATGCTATACTTTGATGTCAGCTTTGGATCTTAAACACTTAGATGTACAAATGTGTGTGCTCACCAGAACACAAACAGACACGCACATACAGACACACACATGCATATACACACGTGTCTGGTGCAGTGCTGGAAGCCAGCCAGCGCTGCTTTGTCATTGAAAGCAGGTTATTGTGACAGACACACTGCCTTTTTCCCCTCTCTCTTTGCTCCCCATCTCTTTCCCTCTTTCTCTCTCTCTCTCATTTGAACATCGGGGTGGCCCATTTCCACATGCTGTGTGGAGTGGGTATCTCAGCCAGTTGCAGCGGCAGCTTAGGTATTGCCTCAGCCTGTGCTCCAACAATCTGTTGCATCAGCGGTGTGATTCTCGTAGTAAGGCAGAATCCCGACAGCAGTGGAGAGTGGAGTGGAGTGAGGGGGAGAAAGTGAAATGGATCAGAGAGGGATAAGGAATAGCACAGTGAAAAGACATGGTGGTGAAGCAGCTCCAGCATATTAACCAGGTCTTTGATACAGTTGGTCCCAACATTTTATCAATCATAAACAGCTCTCTAGCCACTACTTTCTCTTCCATTTAGACACACACAATAGTTCAACCTTGTATGTATCTTGTATTTCAAGCAGGGTCCATGTTGTTGTTTGTTGGTGTATTTTTTGTATTCCCGTGGATAACCGGCCAACTGTAGATGATGTGAGGTTATATCAAGATAGCCCAGCTATAATGGACTTATGGAAAAATATTCAGCTATCTACAACATCTACAGTGAATGTCAGGTTTTGATGGCAGTCCCTCAGAATCAAAGAGCAAGAGCTTCTTTCTAGACTTATCACTTTTGCATTGATGTTCAATAATCATACAGCGAGAAATCCATCATAGAAAAGGCCATTAGTCAATAATGCAATGCAGCCACAAAATGTTCGATTTTGACTCTCACTTTTTCTTGACTGGAAAAACATTATCGCTATTGCTCTCTCTCCACCCGCACATGTAACTCACAGCTGAATGCAACAAGTTCACGCGCATTTTCTGGGGGTTGTCGAAAACTCATTCTGGTAAACGCTGGCAATCACTGACTGAAATAGATGAGGCAGGCTGAGGGCAAGAGGGTACACCAAAAAAGTAAATTACAAAACTTCATCACAAAATAACTGCTAGAATGCATTGAACATCAGAGATTGATGATATATAACAGTGAGAGTATCCAAGGGTGTATAAAAGAGTCTTTATCCATCAGCGCCCAATGTACTGTATATAAATCAATCTCTGAAGTGTTATCAAAAGATCTTGAGAAAGTATATTTTAGCCCACTGATATTGTTTTTAAACAACACCATTTTTGAAGAATTTCAATCTGGTATTAGAGCTTTACATAGCACAAAGACAGCCCTCGTTAAAGTAACTAACAGCCTTCGTTTTAACAGCAGATGTAGGAGATTACTCAATTTTAATCCTCTTAGACCTCAGTGTGGCCTTCAATACCATTGATCTTCCAACTTTAAAGTCACATTGAAATGAAAATTAGCATTTTTAGCTCATTCTAACTATCAAACCATATACCTATTTGACAATTTATGACAAAAAAAGGCAAAAAAAATATTTCTTGTATTTTTATAAAAAATTCCAACCAATAAAACCATCACAGATTTTTTGACAATTCCGCCCCTCCACCCCTCCCATCAAATAAAACTGCCCTTCTCTCGCTAACTGATATCTTATTGGTTTACACTTTTGAATGTCCCGCCCCAATATCCTGTTTCAACAGGAAATGCATCACATTAAGGAACCAAGATGCCCTCAAAATGTGATTTCATTGTGACTTTCCTCAGCAACCATCACACGTGGGGTGCCACAGGGCTCAATTCTTGGTCCAGTCCTTTTTTCAATACATGCTCCTCTTTGGCAATTGACACTCAAAACCACTATCTCCATGATATCAAATGCTGGATGTCTCTTTTTACAACTTATGACAGCATATATGAAATTGTTTTATCTGGTCCTCCCAGCTCCAGAAGCAGGATTCAGATCAAACTGTCTGCCTACATTAAATCAGTAGCAGAAACTTGGGCGTGGTTTTCAACAGCAGTCTGACTTCTGAGGATTGTGTTAAGAAGGTAATAGAAGATGGAACTTTCAGATGAGGAATATATCAAAAATCAAGGCACTTTTATCCTCAGCCGATTTTGAGGTCATTCATGCTTTCATATTGTATTGTTTAGACTATTGTAACTTCCTTTACACCTGCCTCAGTCAAAGGTCAAACTCTCATCTTCAGCTTGGACAGAATACAGCAGCTAGGATTTTAACTGGTGCTAAAGGAAGAGCCCATATCACCCCAATTTTAGCATCTTTACACTGGTTGCCAGTCCGTTTTAGACCTGATTGTAATATTTACTTATCACTTTTAAAGCTCAGCTCAGCAAGCACCTTAGCTGTTTTGCCAACCTTTAACCCCCTATGAACCCGAGCGCAGCCTGAGGTCTGGCGGGGCTCCTCTGTTGGTTCCTCAGTCTAGACTCAAGACCAGACCGGGCGTTTGGCATCAAGGCCCTTAGACTGTGCAACAACCCGCCTGAGGAACACTAGCTAAATCAGTATCTTATTTCTTATTTCATTTGGCCCTTGTTTTATTTATTTTTATTCCAGTTCTGGTATTTCTGGTATTTCTTCTGTTTTTATGTGAAACACTTTGCATGTTCTGGTTTTAGATAAATGTTATAAAATGTTTATTAGTGATAGTATTAGTATTATAATGCAGCAATGTAGCTCAGTTGAAGTCTAATGGAAAGAGAGAGAGAACAAAGTTGAGCGGAGAGTCTTCCACTGTAATTGACACTCAAGTGTTCTGTGTTTGGTGTGTGGGTTTAGAGGAGTCTGGTTTTGTTCTGAAGTATTGATGCTGCTTAATCTCGATGTGCCGGCTTGGATGTAGCGCGGCGTCTAGCTGTCCTGCTGGGAAGTGTGCTGTAAAATGCATAACGACAGTGGTAGTGGTGGTGGAGGTGAAGTTTAATGGGAGTTCAAATGAGGTAAACACAGTGATGAAGAAGCTGTCAGCCACCTATCTCCAGCCCCGCCTGCAGTTATTCTAGTTCATTAGTGTGAAAACGGGATGTATCTCATTCACAGACACGTACACACATAAATACACAAACACACACTCATGCAGTACACACACAACTCACACAAATGCACACACCCTCTGGCTTCTGCAAACGAGTTTTAGATCCTTTTGTCAGCTGAGTCTTGGCACACTACGCAGTGTTTTTATCTTTGCCACGCTGCAACATTTTTTTAATCAGTCTTCCACCGCTACAGGCCAGACCATTAGTTTTGAATGTGTTGCCAGGTTAAATCATAAAATAAGAAGCGACTTGGACTTAAGTTGATCACATGCTCACTCAGGACGACGAAAAATAAAACTAGGAGGGCTTTTGTGTACTCAGTAGTAGAACTTCTGTATGTAGGCTAGACTTATATTAGGTTAGTCTTGGGGTCAGTGCTCTTATTGGTTTATCATGCAACATGTAAACTACACTAGTTAGAAACACTGCAGTAGAAAAAATACCTTCCTCACAGCACCAGGTGGCTAGCCCTGATAAATTGCTTTTCTCTCTGTTTCTCTCCAAAATATACACTCTCCATCTGAACTTCCATCTCTGCTTCACTCCCCCACTCCCTCATATCAGCTGATCCCAAGACCTCTAAACTTTTTTCATTCTTCCTTGCTTATGGAGCGATCGCTATGATTCTCTGTCCCAAGACATCATTGTGGGTCTATGGTAGTGTGTACTCAGCGTGGCCTTTGAGGGTGAGGGATCAATATGTCAATACTGGACCTTTGGATGGCTGTAGCTCTGCTGGCAGTCAGTTTCTGTTGTAGCTGAAGGGTCAAGCTCTGCTGAGGCTCTGCCATATCTGGATAACAACTCTGTTGGGTTAATCACTCACTTAACAATGCACATTGGTTAACATGGCAGGGCAGCTGCATGAATTACCACGTGCTTGCGTACACACACATGCACACCCAGGCACACACCCACAAACCCATACATACTCACACACACAGATACCCACACACAACATGTAGGCTAGATGCCCTCAGTGACCCCCCGGCAGTGACGCAACCATGAACTGTGCGTGACTCCAAATGTTTACTCTTTGGCTCTCAGCTACCTGTGGGGCTACGGCTCTCGACGCTCCGCAGCTCAGGCAGGAATGTAGTCCTGATTGAAGCCTCTTCCGTGAACTAACATAGTTAAACATTTTATTAGCTCTGTTTAGAGAACGGTTTCTGCAAGATTTATAGAAAGCAGATTCTTTGTTTTCATACGCCATAATATTTTCCACAGTCTTGTTAGTGGCTGCGCTGGAACACATGCTCGTGGCATGCTGGGAGGCAATCTGTTGTGCTGTGTGCCGTGACTGTTTAGAACACGCTGAATCACTGTATTCTGCCAGCGCTTGTTGAGTCACATCTCTCTTTTTGTTTCTTTCTTCCCCTCTCTCTCTCTCTCTGTCTCAGGTGGTTCCAGAAAGTGGTTCGGTAAATGGCAGAGGCAAGGCACAGATGGACGACACCCATACGGCAGTGGAGGAGGATGAGGGGGAGGAAGGCCACATACCTCACACACACTCTCCACCCATCACCCACTCGCTCACCCACAACCTGGCCTCAGACCAAGGTGGACGGCCAGCACTTATCAAGAGAGAGCCCGGGCTGGAGCAGACCGGCAATGCACTTCACCAACACTCATGCTCTTCTGTGACTTTCCAGAATGGTTCTGTTGAGAACCTGACAAACGGTGCTAATATGACTGCTGGATCACACTCTGGTCCGAGGTCCCAATATCAAAGGACTACGATGGTGTTAGAGCCTCAACGGAGCATAATAGCTACAGTCCCTAAAGGCAGCTCTGAGAATGGACCCGAGGCTCCTCCAGATGACTTGTCAGTTCCACTAAAGAAGATCAAGCTGGAGGAGCCGTGGGTGTGGACCACTGAGCAGGCCACCACACAGCTGGGTGGTGAAGATGAGGTCTGCGAGGACCCGCTGTCCACGCTGGCTGCCGTGGTGTGTCTCTCCATCACCGAGAGGAAGGGGCTGGAGGAGAAACTTTTCGGCTCGCGCTCTCCCATTCTTCGCTCCTTCAAAACAGAGCCACCAGACTTTCACTCTGTCAAAACAGAGCCAGAGGACTTGAAGAGTGACTTGTGTCAGAAAAGCACTCCTGTCATCCTGCAAAAGACTCTCCAGCCGATCAAAAGTGAACCTCCTCCAAGTGTCTCGCTACCGAGTGTGCAGTCTTTGGTGGAGCAGAGGAATCTTAGTTTTGATCAGGCTATCGCTATCGAGGCCTTGACTCAACTGGCAGCTATACCTCAACATACCCCAGGGTCCATCAAAGTGGAAAGTAAGGGTGAACATCCTGTTTCTGTTACCGCCCCGCGTACAACCTCTAATATAAACACACCCCTGCAGGAGGCCAAACCCACAGCAGCTATCCGCTATAACAAAGTCTCGGTCATCAGCTCACCACTACACCAGACGTCAGTCATACGCCCTCCTGTGGCCAGACAAGGGAATGTCATCCAGTGCTCCCGGGGGCCTGGCTCTACTGCAAAGCTGTCTCTACAGGACCTCTTAGAGGCCAGCTCAGACGGGGATAGAGCACCCTACCGCAGGGCAGAGCAGAGCTTTGGTTCTCACATTGTCAAGTCAGAATGCAGCTACAAAGACCCCAATGACATGGAGAAGAAGTTCAGTAAAGATCCTGAGAGGTTGTTTGGGGAGGACAGAGAGAGGATTGTCGGTAAAATGAGGAGGAACAGAGATGAGGAGGAGGTGGCTGCTCAGCTGGCAGACCTGGCCTTCATCATCCAGTCCCGCCACAGCCAGCAGTCAGAGAACAACCCTCCCAAAGGAACGCCTGTGTCAGCCATCAAATACAACTACAACTCCCAGCTACCCCCCAATCATAAAAAGACCATTGTGAAGAAAGCAAAAACCACCCCCTCCAAACCTAGGAAGAAGAAAAGCGAAGGACTAGAGGAGGGAATCAACCGCAGGACCCCCCTCTCAAAACGCACACCCAACGGCAAGACGCCCCACAGGAGCAGAGGCCAAAAGATTCTCCCCCAGGGGAAAACAGCGCTGCACCACAAGAGGAACCTGTTTCTTCCCCAGGCCCAGATTGACCTGAAGAGATACCTGGCTGAGGCTCAGGAGGAAAGGAGGCAACTCCTGTACCACAGCATCACACACAATCCAGCCCACTTAGGGCCGCAGACTCAGAGCTACAACACTGCTCAGTACCCAAGGATCAACCACATTCGTGCTCAAGAAAACCAGCCGTGGTCCCTTTCAAATGGTCCGCTCCACCACCACAATCCATGCAATGGTCACTCTCCAGGACCAGGACAGGAGTGTGAAAGGCGTTTGTTGTCTCAGGTAACGCAGCCCTGTGGTGGGCTGCAGCACGGTGCTGATCCACACACCAGCCCAGCCAACCCCGGCCTTCTCAGCCACACCGCTGGCTTCCACGGTCTGGCCAACGGCTTCTCGGGGGCTCGGCAGTCCCCTCCTCCAAGCCAGCAGGGTTACTACAAGCTGGAGAGGGCAGGACCTGTCACTGTCTTGTCCACGTCTACTGATGGGGATCTGGACCACTCCGAGGAGTCAACTCCAACCAAGAACGGCGTCAACAGCTTTCTGGAGTCTCCTATGAGTTTTCTGGACACCCCAACCAAGAACTTGCTCAACACACCCTCCAAAAAACTGGCTGATCTTCCCTCCTGTCAATGCATGGGTGAGTCATGGCTACCTAACTGGTGTTGTTTTTGTTTTTAAAAAACATTCAGTGATTGATTTTTTCTTTGCTGATATGAACTGCACTTTGAAAACTGCCACTTTCAGAACATTACAAGGCCAGAGTTTCTGCTTATTACCAAAACACTAATGGTAATAACATTGGATACATTTTACTCCACTTTGTGACTGAATCTGACCTGAGAGTTTGCTTTTGAGTGAGTAACATTGCCAAGTTCTCTGCCCTGACACTGACTCTCATTCTGTCTTTCTCTCTCTCACACACACACATACACATAGGCAGACACAGATACACCAACACACACAATTACTGTATACACCACATTTACATTTTAAGCATTTAGCTGACACTCTTATCCAGAGTGTCTTACAAATAGTGTGCAGTTAGGGTTTAAGTGCTGCTGCTCAAAGACATATCAGCAGGGCAACTGATCACAGGAATCAAACCTGTGGCCTTCTGGTTATGAAACTGGTCAATGAAACCCCTAGGTCATCATGCTGCTTGAAGGACAAGTACATAATCAGTGAAGTTGCTGCATTACCAAATAGGTCTTTTGTTTTTTTCCACAGAGCAAATCAGTGAGAAGGAGGAAGGCCCGTACTATACTCACCTAGGGGCGGGACCCAGTGTCGCTGCAGTGAGGGAGTTGATGGAGAACAGGTAGAGTGACTGCTACTATGTTTATGCTGTGTGTCTGTTTATGTGTGTGTGTGTGTGTGTGTATGTGTGTGTGTGTGTGTGTGTGTGTGTGTGTGTTTACTACAAACTATGTTGAGAGTCTGGTAGTCAACCACAGGCCTAGTGGAATGGGGTGGGGTTATGGCCAAAGAGTCTGTCATTAAAAGGAAACAACGCTGAGCTAGCTGTATACACATACACACGTGCACCCGCTGACTCAACCATACACGTGCACACACATACAAACACACACACACAGTCACACACACAGACACACACACTCACACAGCAAGTTGAAACAGGAAACCCCCAGGGCTGAGACGAGGGGCCCATCAACCTAGTTTAAAACAACTTGATGTTTACGGTTCCTCTCATAGCCACACTTAACTGATCAAAATATATTTACATTCTACAGTTAATGTATTTTTCACTGAGGGTATTTTTCAAATGCTTTTTAATCAAAGCATTTCTGTATTTAGCTCACATGTGAGGAGTCTTGGGCACACATGCAGCGCATGCCAGACTGATTTTCACAGTAAAATTAAATTATATGTGTGTTGAACAGTGTGGACTGCTGTGCTGTGCTGTGTTTACATTGATTGATTACTGCAGTCTGTGCATTTTATTGGTTGCAGGTGTGGGCTCAAATGTTTGATTTGTTAATGCTGCAGGGTTTGTGTGTTGTCAGTTGTCCTCAGGTATGGGTAGTAATGCAACATTGTCTCATGTGTCATATGGTGTATAGTGCAGATTTTTTATGAATGCTCCTCCTATGTGTGTTGTGTGTACAGGTATGGTGCTAAAGGGAATGCAGTAAGGGTGGAAGTTGTTGTGTACACTGGGAAAGAAGGCAAGAGCTCCCAGGGGTGTCCAATAGCTAAATGGGTAAGTGTCTGGTGTTAGTTTTCCTGTTAGTATCTTGTCCTGAATATGTCCACAGTCTGTTGATGTGAAAACATCTGCTTCTCATACATGTTATAAACCGTGTTTCTTTGTGTTTGTTTGTGTGTGTGTGTGTGTTTGTGTTTGTGTTTGTGTGTATCATCTTCCAGGTGGTCCGGCGCGGCAGTGAGGAGGAGAAGCTGCTGTGTCTGGTGCGGCACCGGGCAGGGCACCACTGTGAGAGCGCCGTGGTAGTTATCCTCATTCTGGCGTGGGAGGGAATCCCGCGGCCCGTGGCAGACCGCCTCTACCAGGAGCTCACAGAGACGCTCTGTAAATATGGCTCCCCCACCAGCCGCCGCTGCGCCCTCAACGAAGAGTGAGTATCTCCTCAGGGATTTGCTTTGCGCTGACCCTACTGTAACCTGGATAAGATCTGTCTCACGTTCCTCCTCCTCTTCATCTACCTTCCCCCCCCATTCCTTCTCCACAGTCGTACGTGTGCGTGCCAGGGTTTGGACCCCGACACCTGCGGGGCTTCCTTTTCCTTCGGCTGCTCCTGGAGTATGTACTTCAACGGCTGTAAGTTCGCCCGCAGCAAAGTGCCCCGCAAGTTCCGCCTGCTCGGAGACTACCCAGAGGAGGTGAGCGGGTGGTCATCTTTCACAAATCCTAGTAGAAATCATCCTTTAGAATCTCAAAGAATTCGTCTAGTATGTTAGAAATGTGAGATGACACAATATTATTCAGTATTCAGTGTTAATTGCAGTTTGCATCGGCATGTTTCACTGTAGCTCTGCACTTTCAGTTATAATATAGGCTAATTTTGGCCAAAAAGTTGCCTCCCAGTGGCAAATGTTGGTTATGACAATTACAGCTGTAGGTGTAAGAACTCTAATTCTAGTGAAATTTCTTGAGGTTTTTAATATCCAACTATGTTTTTTACCCCTCATCTTTAATTTGAGCATTATTTCTTCTTATTTCAGGAGGAGAAGCTGGAGAGCAACCTTCAGAATCTCGCCACTGACCTCGCACCAGTCTACAAGAGACTGGCTCCAGAGGCCTTCCAAAACCAGGTATGACACATTAAACAGCTGCCACAATGACCTCTCAAAGTTACTATCTCCCCTATGGCTTTTATTTTTCTGTTTTATCCATTGCTTCATTCCTGCAATCTGTTCATTAAAAAAAACTATTGTGAGTAGAAAAACTCTCTCACTTTTTGTCCAGGTGGAACAGGAGGAGGGAGGGAACGACTGCAGGCTGGGCTGGAGGGAGGGACGTCCTTTTTCTGGGGTCACAGCCTGTGTGGATTTCTGTGCTCATGCTCACAAGGATACTCACAACATGAATAACGGCAGTACTGTGGTAAGCAAGCTACTCATATGCCACCATGCGGTCTGCTTTTATATCATGTGACTGAACGCTCCCCCAACCTGTTTCAGAGGATATTGGCTCTCGAGGCATTGATTGGATATGACCTACCGTTTGGTTGACTTGGACATTTCGTCTATGTCCAATTGCAGGTTTGCACTTTAACCAAGGAAGATAACCGGGCGGTGCGTAACATACCAGAGGATGAGCAGCTCCATGTTCTGCCCCTTTACAAGATCTCTGACAGGGACGAGTTTGGCCACGTTGAGGGCCAGTGGGCCAAGATCCAAACTGGGGCTCTACAGGTCCTGTCTGCCTTCCCCCGAGAGGTGGGTTTGTAGAGAGAAAAGCAGCTTTTAGTATTTTTGTCAATGCTAATATACTGTTTTTTTTATCCACAAATTATATATATGTCTCACATTTGAAATAAATGATCAATTTTGTGTAATCATCAGGTGCGTCTGCTGGCTGAGCCAGTGAAATCAGCCCGTAAGAGGAGGCAAGAAGCCCGTTTGAAGGCCCAAGCAGAGAGGCTGGAGAAGAAGCTGGGGCTGACCCCCCTCACTCCTGGGAAAATGAAGAGTGAGACTCCCAACAAAGGTGGGAAATCCAAATTACTGCTAGCATTGATGTTTGGCTATTTTAATACGTAATAAAGGTCAAAATGTCTGGATGGTTTTTGTTTGTTTTTTATCGGGTTATGAATATAATCATACACAGTAGATTTGTCTTGCTGCTTGCCTTATATAAATGTTTGAGAAATAGTTACATAAACAGAAGCTGATGTATTTTGTGTGTTTGTTTGTGAATTTAGGCTTCAAAACCACTTCTGCAGAGCAGTCTCCCACGTTCAAAACAGAGCCACAGGCCTACTACAGCTCTTACCGACTACCGCCCAGACCTGCCAGTGTTGGGAGGTATCTACCAGAGCGGAACCAAGCCAGCACTTACAGCCCGAGCACCAGCAGCTACCCCACTCCAGGTGCGGGGGTCACCCCAGGGAGGGAGGCCGTCTCCCCCAGCCACCCTGGCCTGCTTGGCCTCCAGTACAGACAGAATGGCTCAGCTCTCAATTATAAGACAATGAGCGATGCCATGAATGGTTACTCTCCAGGGTCCGGTGACCAGAGTGTTCCCAAAAGCCAGTTTGTGGACCCGTCAGATCGTATACCTCCCCATAATGCCCTTAGCGACTACCCCCACACGTTCAAAACTGAGCCCAGCGAGGTGCACTGCCCTCCTCTGCACAGACCCTCCCCCAGCGAGAGCGCTCCTCCCCCCTCCTCCTCCTTCTCCCCTCTACCTACCTCCGAGGGCCTCTACAGCAGGCTCAACGGACTCCACAGGGGTTCGGGGGAGGTCGGGGCAGAGGTCAGGGGTCACGGCCTCGCGCCTCTGTCGTCTCTCCCCCTGCCCCCGCAGACGCCCCCCCTCGAACCGGAGGAGGTTAAGCAGGAAGAGGTGTGGTCGGACAGCGAGCACAACTTCCTGGACAATGACATCGGCGGAGTTGCCGTGGCGCCGTCGCACGGCTCCATCCTGATAGAGTGCGCCCGGCGGGAGCTGCACGCCACCACCCCGATCCTCAGGCCCAACCGCAGCCACCCCACCCGCATCTCCCTGGTCTTCTACCAGCACAAGTCCCTGAACGAGCCGGGCCATGGCATGGCTATGTGGGACGCCAAAATGGCCAAGCGGGACCGGGAGAGGGAAGAGGAGGCCGAGAGACTAGTGATGGAGGAAAGCCAAGGAATGGGGAAGAGGGGGAAAGGAGCTGGAGGTGTGGAGCTGGAGGGGGAGGAAGAGGAGGAGGCGGAGGAGATGAGGAGGATCTTGAAAGTTCCTACCCGTCAAGCATGGACTCTTCCACGGGACGGCGTCATCACCGTGTCCCCTTATGCTCTTACCCAAGTCACGGGCCCCTACAATCGCTGGACTTAGTCAATGTGTTACACACACACACACACACACACACACACACACAACATACATGCACACACACACACACACACACACACAGAGAAAACTCCTACACCCTGTGCTTCTGCCTTACCTCAATTCAAACTTCTACTCTCATTTTTATATGTCATTTTCATTGTGCTTTTCTAATATCTGTTTATTCACTTTGTCTTTCTTCATCTCTGCCTTCGAAGTGATGAGGAAGACCAAAGTTTGTGGGCTTTTTAACTGTGAGTTTTCGGTGTTGGTTTTTATTGTAAAGAGATGGTGCTTTGAAGCATTTAAAAGACATTTTTAAACTGGTTTTATATACATGATTAAGAACAAAAAAGATGTGATTATTTATTCTGATCATAACAATTTCTATTTAATTTCTGGTGTAAGCCTGTTTACTGCAAGATTTCTATGTTAACCTGCATTATGTGTTGGCGCTCAGAATTTATGTTGTACAGTAGGTCTATGCTCTTTATTTCAGCCAATGGTTCTCTTTTCATAAGATGAATTTTATTGGCTTACACATTTGTGCCATTCTCACTGTAACCTTTGTTAAGCAAACACATGACATCACATAATGTAGAAAACAAGACTAATATAGTGCATACATTTACTACAGATTATGTCACATGTAGCATTTTGCTTTTCCTTCTGCTGCCTCTGAATCCTATTGGCAGTTGATGAAGGAAATGCACTTCTTTTTGTTTGTTTTTTTGTTTGTTTTCTATAAGTCTGGATGGTTTGTCTTTTATTCACAGATATGTATGGCATATTAAGAAGCACTTTTTTATTTTCCAAAACCTAACTTGAAAAAGGTCCCAATCCATAGGCCTACGTATGTATGTACAGACAGAGATATATATGACAGTTGGGCGTGAAACCTCTTTTCTTTTACAGTATTTCTGCATTTACCTGGTTTCTATTCTTTAATTTGATTGAGCTACAATTAAAGAACATGGCATACATATCTAATGAAATTCAGTCTCGTTCAATACTTAGCATAATGAGGAATCATGAAATGCTGCAACAACAAAGTGCTTATTATTGCCGGCACTTAATTTATGTTCACTTTCTGGAAATTAATTCAAAGTGTTTAAAATGTCTGTTTTCATGGGGCACAAGTGAAGATCATAGGATTCAAATGTTTTCAAAAATTTTGACTTACTGTACATTGTAATGGTGCTAATGAGACCTCTGTTTTTTACAGAAATCACAATGTGTCATCTATCTCAAAAGAATATTGCCAGTATTGTTGTATGTCCATGCTCTGGATATGAACACGCGACTATGTTAGTGAATGCTAAACTAACTAAACTATTTCTTCTTTGCCTCCTCTCTGCTTTTGGTGGAAAACCACTCATACACAGCAGTCAGATCCCACTCAGACGATATCCTAAGATAGTTTTCGGGGTGCTCAGTCCTTGTGAAGACTTTGTTTACAGATTGCTTTTTTACAGGGTCTGAATAAGGCAAACAGGGTTGGTGTCAACTCTTGGTGAATCAGGATTTTTTTATTACCCTTGAAAGAAAAGCTATAGACATTTAAGAACGTTTCAACATACACTATACAGAAGTTGAACTGGTACTCACCCTAACACTGGTGGCACAACATTTTCTGTGAGAAATGTTTTGGTCTTTTAAATACTTTTACTTCCTTTTGGTGCTAATAGGACAAGATGTCAAGGTGCATTCACTGACTTAACCTGGTTATATACTGCAAGGTGATGGCATGGTGCTCTTTGCATACTCAGCACACACTGATCTGCTATATGATTCCATACAAAGGTAGTTTAGGCATTTCTTTGCATACTTACTAGGCTGACACCAAACTGCAACGCATTGGTATCCTGTATCCTGAATCATTTGTCGCAAATACAAATAAAACGTGAATTATCGCAAACATGTCCATCTAGAGTTGAAAAGTCTTCCACTGATAACCAAACTCACCAACCATTCTCAAATGGCTGTAATTTGGGAAAATGTGTACAACACACAGTCACCACACACACACATAATGCAATGAATGTAAACAGTTTCAAGTCATCTTTAGGTAGGACGTTTTGAACATCACATTCTTTTGATTTACTGAGAATTTCTCGGTCCACGTCACGCAACTACATTGAAAGTCTTTGTATCAACGAGGAACTAACAAGCACCAGCATTCAAAAATCTGAGGTTTTTATTAGTAGAAAAATGTGTAAATATGTATGTGAACCAGATTGTTTTTACTGTACTGTTAATGGTGTGTAGACAATGGATGATCTTGCTTATTTTGAAACTGAATTACTGTATGTTGCTGAAAGTATATCCATTTTAGACTTGAGAAGAGACTAAATTTAGCATTCCTTTTATGGATGGCTGATCTCTTTCGGGATTGTGAAATAAAGTCATATTTATATTTTGGACCTGATCATGATTTTCTCTATTCTTTGCTGTTGGTGTGTGTGTGTGTGTGCGTGTGTGTGTGTGTGTGCGTGTGTGTGTGCGTGTGTGTGCGTGCATGTGTGCGTGTTTGTGCAAGTGTGCATGCATGAGTGTGTGCAAGCCTGCATGTGTTCAACAAGATGTGGTGACTCAGTAATGAGACCATGAATTAGCTTATTAATATTATAGCTCACTTCATACACTTCAATACAGACAATGGGTGGGCATGTTATAGTAGCCTAAGTATCCTCTGATATGAACTGATGTGTCATATTTTTATAAAAAAGAAGAAGTATCTATATCAGGCCGAAGTGAACACGCTTTTCATCTGGGTCTCATTTGAGTCCTCTTCTATAGGTTCTGTCTTCACCTCTGGCCACACATGGAGGTGGTTTACTGAATTTGCCTGAGCAGCATGTGACTCATTGCTATTGAATTTCAACTCAGTTGTTTAGACTTTGTCCTCTTAATGTCTGGGTGTGAATCACTGCTTGTTTTGGTACAATTAGTCTCCAGAACTGATAATATGACATGTTTTTCTCTCCAGTGACATTGATGATGTATTTAAAAGAAAATAAATAAAAAATTAAAAAAAACAAAAAAACATTGTCCCTTGCCAATAACTCGCCGAGATGACTAACTTAGCAGTTCCCAAGTGGTGTGCTGCTGTGGTGTGGACTCAAGTTTTTGGCCAAATGTAAAGAAAATGAACAACATCAAACAAAGTTAGTTCAGTTACATCCTTTAAGTTCAGCTAAATCTACATAAATTGGTAATTATTGCTTCAAATTGAACACAGTGTGGGCCTTTTCTCGATCACAACTGCTTGTAGGATCACATTAAGCTTAATTGAACTTTTACAAAGAATTAGTTATTTGGTGTGTGGTGGATAATTGTGTCTTGCTAAAGTGTGCCCCGGCACTATATTGACAACAATTCAAAAAGATAAATCTAATCATATGGGAGAAGGGTATATTTGGTCTATGATTTGAAACTGAGCAAAGATCACAAATTCTTAACGTCTTGCTTAACAATTTCAGTACAGTTTTCATTCACTGTTGTCATTTTAGAAATAATGTTCCAGTTCTGCTCTGGTGAAAAGCTATTCACAGAACTGTGGAGTTAAAAAGGAATTGCTGAGGAGATCACTTCCTCATTAAATGAGGCTGTACTTACCCGGAGGCAGTGTAGTCTAGAATAGTGAATTTAGGTTTTCAGATTTGATTGGACCACACTGGGAGTTGTGGTGCTTGTACCATATGAGCACAATCTGTGAAGAGCAGAGTTTGCAGTCAAGTCCTGGCAACATTGATGTTCCAGGGAGTGATTCACATAAACAAAACTGCCTAAGTCATAGTGAGGGTTCAGGAAAAATAGGAGCACAGCCAACATGATTTTCACAGCTACAGTACCTCAGAGGTGCTGAGAACACCAGGACATCTTCATGGCCTTTGTCAACCTGAAGCCCTTTGGCACTGTGAGCAGGGAGGTCTGTTGGAGCATCCTGGTGAACTTTGGCTACTCAGGTGAAAATGCAAACAAAATATTTGGAAAGAACAATTCCAGAGGTGTTTAAGCCATGATTGGCCAGAGCTGTAGCCTACTAGTTTGGGCATGTCCTCGTGATGCCAAAGGACCCAGTGTCATTTACAGTTCTGTATGGCCAATCACATCATGGCTCAAGGTTAGCAGCAGGGCGGAAATGCGTCCTGAAGCCTTCGTTAACAAAGTGTGCAATCAGACCAAAAACCTAACCCTAAAATGTCACCATTACCTGGTGACATTTGACCTAAGCCACCCTGGGAAGACCATGGGGTCCAAATGTACAAGGTGGCAGCCAAGTGGCCTTCAACCAGACATCCTGAGTCTAAACCCCCAGGTCAGTAAGCATCTGTCCTCTACAACTGTCATTGAGCAAGTCACTGAATCCCTACCAAACTCAGGGGTGCTGTATTTTGCTCTCTGGAAGGCGGAAAAGGGAAAAGACCATCCACATAGGCATCATTAATTATAGTAGTATTACAAGCCTAGAAACCTCGAGAGAAGTGGAGACTTCAATAGGTAAAGGTTTGTCATTAAGGTTAGCATGTGTGTGCATTGTTTGAGCCTTTTTACTAAAACCAAAAACATGTCAAGACAGTTTGGCTCAGAGTGTTTATGTCAAGTCAATTTACGTTCTATGACTATATCCCATGGATGTAGATGTATCGCAACCAGTATACGCGTTTGGACTGAAAAGGCTTCCGTAGGGTTGTGAGTGGTTGGTTTGTGACGCAGCAGCGCTGAACGGCCAGAGAATTTCAACTGTCAAGATGGCGACATCGGAGCCGGTAAGGGAGACAGGGATAGCTGGAAAATTCGACTAGCACATAAGGAGAGACTAAGAATTGACCACGTTTGATGATGTTGTAATACAATCTGGTGTAATTGGAATCGCGCCCACTATTTTTCGGCGAATTATTGTGTTGTAGTGTTATGATGGGTCAGTTCGCGTGGATTCTAACGTTAGCTAACGTTAGCATGCACAGCAATGTGATGGATAAGGGGGGTGGCATTGCCTGACTTTGTTGGCAGGGAGGGACTGACTGAACATCGTTCAGTCGTAGTCCATTCATTGATTCGTTTAAATCTACCTCGATATTAAAGTTATTATTTTAGATGACTCCGAAGACACCGTTAGTGCTTGTGAGCGTTCATATTGTGATGTTATGAATTAAATTCGTGACATCTGGACACGTGTGTCTCGCTGCTAGCTAGCACGTCTGCTAAAACTAATACTGGCTAACGTTAACTAGCTTAGCTGGTTAGTGTAGTTTAGATTTTCTCATTGGGTGGCTTTATCAACCTAACGCTAGCTATTTGGAGTAGTAGTTACGTTAGTGACTTTATCAATTGAAATTATGCTATAGGACTGAATAGCTTTGCTGACAAAGCTGCTTGTCTTAATAGGTATCGTTAGTTAGCTTGCTAACTTTGTAGTTTTTATGACAAAGACTATTGTCCATTCAGAAGTGAGAATGAATTAGGTATATAAATGAATAGCTTTCGTATTCAAAATAGATAATAGAATAGGATGGAATTTTCAATTAATATGTGTGATTATGAACTGATCATCTTAATTTATGTTTTTTTCCCTCTGCCTATTTCTTCTCAGAAAGCAGCTGATACTGAAGAACCCCAAACTGACAGCCCTGTGGTTGCGAGTCCTGAGCAATATATCAAACACCCCTTGCAAAACAAGTATGGATCAAACTGTGATGTTTGACAGCACATTGCATTCTTACATTGTTCTTTGAGGAAGTGTCCTCCATTTTATTAGGCACTAATGACAACATATTTCATCTTGATCTCATTTGGTGGAAGGTCCCCATTTTTACACCTGTTCTGTGGGCTATGTCTTCACTTCTGGCCACACATGAAGGTGGTTTACTGATTTTGGAATACTAGTATATTACTCACTGCTATGGAATTTCAACCTAGTTGCTTAGACTTTCTCCTTATAGTGTTTGGGTGGGAAGCACTGCTTGTTTTGGTACTGTTAGTCCTCTCAGTAGATAACATGGCAAAATTGTTTCTCTCCAATGACACCGAGGATGTGTGTTTAATGAAAAATGTCTTCTAACCTTGTGTTCTCTACAAGGTGCTGTTTATTGAACTGAAATGTGCTTTGTACATTAAAAAAATTTTCCAAATGTAAACATCAGCAACATCAAATTTATTATGTTGATCATAATTGAAACCTAAGTGAATCTGTTTAAAATGACACTTATTTCCTCAAAGCTGGACCTTGTCCTACATTTCTTGATATCACTACTAGGAGGATCATATTAAGCTTAATGGATCTTTCTCAAAGAATAGGTTACATGGTGTGTGCTGGATATTAGGTTTTGGCTGAAGTGTGCCTTGGCACAGAAAAAGGATGGCAACCGTTGGATCAACCTATACAGAAAACAATGCAAAAAAATAAGTGTGATCATGTAGAGAAGGCTATATTAGGTTCATGATTTGAAATAGGGAGGACAGAATAGCCGTTTTTGGCCTCCTACATATCAGTGTTGACGCAGTTGTCATTCACTGTTGTCTTTTTAGAAATGTTATCACAATTCTGTGCTGGCGACAACCTATTCAGTAGCACTGTAGAGTTGGTGGGGAAATGCTGAGTAGACCACGTAGTAAGTCACTTCTAGGCCATTCTGCTTGTTCAGCCCAGCCTCTGAGGTGAAGGTTGTCCCCAGCTACTGTTCCAGCCTGGGCAGCGTAATCCTAGCATTCTGGTGTTAGCCTCTCAGATGTGGTTTGACCATACTGGGGCCGGGTTAAAGTATAAAGACACTTCCACTTTAACACCCTTAATAGTGGATGTCTCGGATAGAAGGCTAGGTGTTGAAGCCTCTGTCTTGCTTTCTGGTTTATCTGCACTGTGATACACCGTAAGGAGGTCTTGGCCTGCCGAATTGGCAAGGTAGCTGTGTTGCAAAATGTTGTTTACGAATATGTTGTAGCATATCTTGTCACTGTTTTTGTCTCAGATCTCCTCCGCAGTAATTACCAATCCTCCGCCATAGACTTTATCTAGTCTGGAATGTTTGTTTACATGCCCTGTCTGTGTCCTCAGCTGGGTTCACCGGAGGAAATCACGGCTGTGTGCTGTCTAGTCTCCAGCGTTGTGTAATAATTGGTGTCACTAAGGCAGCAGCATGGTACTAGTACTTCTCTCTCTGTTCGTCTGTACTGCTTGGGTCTCCTCCTCTGATTTGGCTTTACTGAATATTACACGGGTCTTTATGACACGTGGGCGGGGTTAAGGGTTGGTTACTGTTGTAGGGAGGGGGGCACAGGGTTCAGCCGGTGCCCCTTCTCTGCCCTCATCCCTCCCCCACCAGGCATACCCTTCCTGGGAATAGATGAAAGAATAATGGCACCCGTCATAAACAATGGGTGCGTTTGTAGGGCGGATGATGGCCTGGTTTCTCTGTTCTTTTGCATTGATATGCATGCCATTCTGACTCGCTGTTGTGTTCTGCGGTGAAATGGGCTCTATATCTGTGTTCAGTTAATAGGAGTCTGGCTTAAGCTATTTTGTTGTTTTCATGTTATGAGATGCCAAGGCCTTCCATAGTTTCCTATTACGAAGATATGGACTTTTGATGGTTTTACTGAAGCTAAACACTGATGCTTACATGATCAGTAACATTGCTTATGTGTGTTTTTCTCAGTCAGGTCACTAACCATGTTTTTGTCACATAAAAGCTTGATGAGTTCCATCCTAAACATTGCCAGTAGGGTTGTGCTGATGTACGATGTCATCAGACATCGACAATGGGCTGTGTCAGTGCCGATGTGACTTTTTCAAGCGGCGATGTTGAGTTGTTTTTTGATTTTTGTTTGATTTTTCATCGATATTTAGAAGATAACATTTGCAAAGTATCCTTTATTAGACAGATGAAAATGGAGAGAGACAGAAAAGACTAGGAGAGAGAGGCGTTTGACAGGCTAATCACTGTCGTTAGGCATACAGCAATGACTAATTACTAAATAGCTAGCCAACTAACAGGGCTACCTGTGGTGCAGTTTGCTCATTACTTGTGGCTCATTGCAGAAAGAGGTGTGCCAGCGATTGGCAGCCTTGCAGGAGACCGCTGCCTGGCAGACCTCACTAAGGGAACAAACGTCCCTCGGGCTCCCTGCCCCGATGCCATCAAGAGATGTTTGATTGGGCGATGTGTAGGCTAAATGCTGGGCATCAGAACAACCGTAATTGCCAGTTTTGTTGATGAAACCCTTTCTCATTGTACTTAATTGTACTTAAAAGTTTTTTTTCCACAGTCCTATGAATATTAAGTGAGTGTTGTGAAAGTGATTGTTGTGTTTTCTTCTCTTAGATGGGCCCTGTGGTATTTCAAAAACGACAAGAGCAAAAGCTGGACAGAGAACTTGCGTCTCATCTCTAAGTTTGACACAGTGGAAGACTTCTGGGCGTAAGTATTCTCCACTAACCCTGCAATGTAACCATGATTTTAGAAGAAGAATGGACTTTCTTTATATACAGTATATCTTCATATGTTTTGTCTTTCACTCTGACTGAAAAGCACACAAGTAAAGACAAAGCAACACAATATAACATCTTGGTACGAGTCAGATCTTACTTTGATAACTGTCCCTTGTGGTGCTGCAAAGTGTCCCGTACAGGTGTAGTAGTGTGGTTCCTTCTCCCACAAACATTAGAGAAAAGCCTTTGTACACGCAATGTTTAAGTTTTGTATCCAGGTATCTCTGGAAAAACTCCCACACACTGATTAAACCTGCAAATTAGAATACGGTTGAATTCATGTTGAATCCATACAGAATTTCGGTCGTCTTGCTATCATTGGGCATGCCTGATGGTCAGACTGCCAGAGCATTGTTTTCTGTTAGTAAAATGTGTTTTAGCTGCAAGTCAAGACAGTGGGGCTCATTCATAAAACTTCCTGGCAGGTTTAGCGTGACGTTAGGGGCAGATACCGTCACAGTAGGGTGTTTTCTCATTCATAAACATGAAATACAGGGACGTTATTAGCGTTACCGTTTTCCTCGTACATTCACCCCTTTTGTTCATTTACATATTGTGAAAGCGATTCATAAAAGTGCACCGTGCCGCAAAAAATACCACCGGCTCTAGTCAGATGGTATATTGTAGAAATTAATGTTAACTAATGAAAACAAATGTTAATTATTCAAAAAAATCAATAAAGTTACATTGTGTCCCAGGGCATTAATTATCATTGGAAACAGGAAAATGTTTTAATAAATATGACACACTGGCTTTGCAATTATTAATTACTGCTCTGATTGCGGTTTGTAAAAGTCAGTTTCCATCTGATTTGATTCAGCTAAAGTATTAAACAAAGAGAACGGTGCACACTGCTGCCTTATATTTATTTATCTTAATGTTTCGATAGGTCTTCATCAGGTCACAACCACAACCTATGGTCGATTTATAATTTCAGCAAGTGACATCATAAACATTCAGTTTATCATGGCCAACAATACAGCAGTAGGAGTGCATGAGGAGGAGGGTGACGTGTCTATGCTGCCTATTGCACTGACACACAGGTGTGGACAAGCTGTTGAATATGTAAAGCTTGATCAACAGGTTTTCTTTTGATTGGCTGTCTCCCGGCCTACAGCCGAGGATAACACAGCGGCAATGTGGCTCCATCACAGTATTCACAGCTGTGGTAAAACGCAGAGTTTTATGAATGAGCTCCACTGCGCGGAACGTTAACACTGAAGTGTAAACCATAGTAGAAGCTTGTTCACTTATACAGATCGCTGTCGGCCTTTCACCAGAAAGTCATGTTCCAGACAACTCTAGATGGTCTGTGTGCTCCATCAGCTGTTTTATGTTTTAGTAGTTGCACAGCACTAAAAATTGTCCCATGACAACAGTTACAGTAGCATTGCTTTTTGTCTTTGTCAAATAAACATCCAATGCTATTTTTTGGCTCAAAAAATCTAAATAATTCCATGTTTGTAATATGTCACTTTTTAGATTATAGGCTTAGATTTCCTCACTGTGGCCTTGCTTTAAAATCAGAACCATGGCAGATGGGGCTGGTATTGGCACTGAAGTCCAAATTTTGGTATTGATACAATTATCCTTTTTTCTTACAGATTATACAACCACATACAGCAACCAAGCAAGCTTGGCTTTGGCTGCGATTATTGCTTATTTAAGGTAAGGCCTTTCACAAATGTAATCTGATTATTTTATTATGTAGAGAATATTGTTTTGCTGTTGTTCACAATTTGTATATTTTTAGCATGTTAAACTGAGAAATTTGAGCAGCAGAGATGAACATGGTTATGATATAATTTTAAGAAAGTATGACCACAACACGCAATTTAGGGAAGCCCTCCTGAGTCTGTAGCTGTTCTTTGCAGAAACTAGCATCAGCAACAGTAATTCAAGTCTTTGTTCACGTTTGGCAGGATGGGATCAAGCCGATGTGGGAAGACGACAGGAACAAGCTGGGAGGTCGATGGCTGATGACCCTCAGCAAACAGCAGAGACACAACGACCTTGACCGCTACTGGATGGAGACGGTAAGGCTACGCTCGGCAGCAGCTGGCCGACTCTCCTAACGAACCGACATCGTCACACGCACCCGTTCTGATGGCCATGAATCTCATAGTATGTTGTGGTTTGTGTATTTCGCAGCTGTTGTGTTTAGTCGGCGAGTCGTTTGATGAGGCCAGTGAAGACGTGTGCGGCGCTGTGGTCAACGTCAGACCTAAAGGTGACAAAATAGCCATCTGGACCAGCAACTGCCAAAACAGGGAAGCCATCATGACGATAGGGTAAGCTGTACCGCACTCTCAAAGACATGATCAGTCAGTGAGTAATGCAGCGTGTACAAGTGATGGAATTATAAGTTGACTTGCCTCCTCCAGTTGGCCACTAGATGGTGACACACATTCACGTCCGTGTCTCAGGTCCATGTCTCACGTCCATGTCTCCTCTCCACAGGCAACAGTATAAAGAGCGTCTGAGCCTCCCCATCAAAGCCATGATTGGCTACCAGTCACACGACGACACGTCCAGCAAGAGCGGATCCACCACCAAGAACATGTACTCCGTTTGAAGAAATCCCCCATTTCAACTTGCCGTAGATTTAAACAATTACCAACCCGCATCATCACATTAATACTTTTTTGAGTTGTCAACTACTGTAGTGTCCTTCCTTTTTATTGAAAAGAGAATTGTTCATAGTGTATACAGGTGGAGCTTACCCCGACCTGAGAAATCAACTGACCACGGAGTGTCTTTAGGTACAAATGGGGAGGAGGAGAGGAAAGGAGACGAGCATTTAGTTGAAGCTGTTGGACGTGAGCCAGAGAACACGAATAAGTTACTTTTAGAATTGAAGAGTTCTGTGATTAATACCAGTGACTGCCCCTAGCTTAGCTGAGGAGGAGCTTTTTCATTACTTAAGGCTTGGAGTTGCAAAAAAAAAAACTTTTCTTAACTATAAGACCTTGCGTTTTTCTCACGCAAAGTCCTCACTCCTTATGAAAAGTGTTTCTCACCTCACAGGATAAGATAGTAGGCAACTTTATTCATTCACAGAGCAAATTTTAAGGGCAATTTTAGCTTGATTTATCCGGAGGTGTTGAGCATTAGTTGGGCTTGCAAATGCGCCTGCTTGAAGATTCTACAGTATCTTAAAGGTTTGTAAAAGATTAGCTGTGGTCACACGCCAAAGTGTGGGATTTTGAAAAAATGGCCACTTATTGTTTCAGCCATGCTGGAATTGTGGAATATTGCTTGTAGTACTATTTTGAACTTTTTGTTTTTCTTCTTCCCCTTACATATATTTATAATGTATGCATTGCAGTTGAACTACTTAGTTGGAAAACACCCATGAAACTCATGTTTCTTCAAATTTTGTTTCTTTTTTCCTTTTGTTATTGAGGAGGTTAACAATGTGGACTACTGCTTAATATAGAACATTTTTTACAGTGTATCATACAGTAAAGATGCTTGGACAGAATTAGGTGTGCTTTTCACTGTTTTCTTCCTAACAAAACTGTAGATATGTCGCACTACTCTCTGGGTTGATGCGAAGGAGAGATGATATTCATTGTGAAATGATTTTGCTCATAATGTATCTTTATTATCTGTAATTCCAGGATGTATATTACCTTCTTTCAAGTAAAGGTTAAGTGCTTTGCATTAAAACCAGAACCATGTGGTTTCCTTTCCTCAGGATTCTCTATGTTGGAATCTTAACACGGCATGAGAAGTTGTCTCATGCAATAAGCTGAAGTGCAGCACGGAATGTAGGAAAAATTGTGGGAACAAGTTGCTTTTACTAAAAATCAGCACTTGCAGAACAATCACTTATGAATTATTCAGAGTCATCAGTCTAACACCATTAGCAGTAAGAAGTACCACTGAATATCTCCAGTTAAAATTGCGTCCTCTGACATGCCATTCAAATCTAAATCACTAGACCACACCTAAAATCCTTGTAGTGGAAAGGATTTAGACAACACCCACTGTACTAGGTACCTTGAACCTGTTCTGTAACTTGGCTTGTTTTAGTGTGTGTTGATGTGTGGATACCTCTGACCATCACGCTTTCATGAACGTCATTTACAGCGTTAATCATCCACTCAAACAGGATCTCATGACGCAGTGGGGATGTACATCTGAATGTGATTGCACAACAGCCACCAAGCTTAATGAAAACAGGACTGCTCACAGCATACAGCGGTCTTGAGTATTTTATTATTAAATCAACAAAGCTATATTTAAGTGCTGAGATGTTAAGGAACCTTAAGGTCAACATTGAGCTAACATTTAATCAATGAGATTATCTATCATTTGGCCTTCATTTCCACCATTTGAGGAGTCCTTGACTGATATTCATTGTTGATTATGGTAACATTCGATAAAAATCATTGCACAAAAAACCTGAGCATCATATAAATAATGAAAAAGGTGTGTGATAGAAAAAATAGTTCAAAGGCTCAAATGAGTACCATGTTACATTTGTTCTGTTGGCAGAGCATCAAAATGGTTATTTGTATGGCATGGCTGTCATACTTTGTTCATGTACCGTCTCCCCAGAAGTTGTATTTATACTTAGTGTGACGTGCCAACAGTGACTCATAATTTCTGATGTAATAACTGTGTGAAAATATCTGGTCTGAGATACAAAAACAAAATATGGCTTTAGCAAGCTAGTCTGTTTTGTTCAATAAATTATGTCAAGCACAGTATGAACTCCCTCAATAAATTAGACCTCAGTGAGTGTTTTTACCTTCATATAGGAACAAAATCACCAGTAGTGCTTAAAGTCAGAAACTGCGCAGTAAAGAAAATCTACATAGAGGTATTGACATATCAGGACGGTAGAATGAAGCATGAGGTGATGAATAATCCATCAATAGATATGAACGATCCAGGCCCTGTAGAGAGTGCTGAAATACAGTAATATTGTTCCAGCCACGGTCCAGCCATTTACTTTCCAGATGCCTTGTTAAGTCCATCCGCTCTACTCGTGTCCTTTCTCTGGACCCTGGCAGCCTCATATCAGGACATCGTCAGCATCAAAGGCTTCTCTTCCTCTGGCTTGCCCAACAGGTTTGAAAGCATGGAGGAGGAGAAGAAACAAAACTCCACAGCGTAGCTGAGCTCAAACAGCTCCAGGTTGACGCTGAGCATCCACTCAAACACGGCAGACAGGTGAATGTACCAGTATTCCTCCTGGGCAAACAGAATAGTGTCTGAGGGATTTCAGCGTTAAGGAGGGATGTAACAGTTAGCGGCAGTGCAGTGTTTCATAAATAAACTGGAGCGTGATTGTTTGTAAAAGCCTTTGACTGTAAATTATCTCCTAATGAACTGAATATTGATCACATCAATACCTTTTATATCCTTGATGTAATAGTCTAAATGCCTTTATGTTTCTATCTTTACAAAATGGCAATGTAATCTATGGAGTCTCTAGTGTTCCATTCTAATTATTATAGACTAGTTCAGGGGTTAATTATTATTGATTAATTAATAGATTAAAAAAAATTATAAAGTGATTGATTAAATTCACATTTAAATGACACAATTAATAAAACTGTTAAACAACTAGTAAAATGTTCATTAAATGTGTCAATTTAATTTTTCTGTCTCAAAGCAACAAAATAAGGCATTTCAATTTTCCTTTTTGTTATTCCATGTACTAATGCATTTTCCTATTCATTTTCCATCTCCACCCTGTCTGTTTTGCAATTGTCTTACTGTAGTAGGAAGCACGAGCCACATGGTGCCAGGTCTTACCATCCTACAGTATATGCTGTGTTAATATATACATATATGGATATTCTAAATATTTTGACTAGTGCCACATCAAAGCTGCTCCCAGATGTGAATGTGTGAAACTTTGTAAATGTGAAGCCGGGTGTTACTTGAAAACAGCGTGTGAGCTCAGTCGATTTCCCCTTGGCCATCTTGGCCAGTCCCACTTTGTAAACAGTGCAGCAGACTGGATCAGAGTACGGCGCAAAAGGCCTGTAGGAGAGGCAGCAGTTGGAGAGTGAGAGTCAGACACACTGACAAACAGACAGACAGACAGACAGTCTAGCCCAGAGGCTTAGGAAGGATACAGCAGATGGTGACAATGATCTGGAGTACAGTGGAGATTATGCGTATTGGGTAGAGAAACTTCTCAAATCCTGTCAGCACACACCTCCCAGTCAGCGCAGTGAGCAGCACAGTGTAGAAACAGATGCACAGGAAACTAATGGCAGCTCCGAGGTAGTGCAGGAGTGACAGGTAGTGAGGCTGTGGAGGACAGTCAGTACATTCAACAGAGTCAGCAGACAGTCAGTTGTTATCAGGACAACTTATAATAAAGGTTATTATGCATGTGTAGGCATGGAGGTATGGATTTCTGCAAGTCATGGCTACAGTATACAGCCTTGGTGACTAGTATAAGTCTTACAATAAATCTTACAATATGTGCCTAAACAAGTGTTATATAGGCCGATGCAGACTGATAGTAATTCTTATAATAATTTTGTTATTTATACTGTACATACTAAATATCTTTTATTAGGTGGTGCGCAATATTCTAATGTGGTTTCTATCATGCAGATAGAAGCTGTTCAACTCGTATGTAATAATAACACAAGAACATCACCCAGAATTGTGAAGTGTTGATGTGGATATTTGGATTGTTAATACTGTCATTACAACATTATTACTCAAATAAAAAAGGTACAGTTTAATCTAAACCAAACTGTATTATGTTTCAAAGTGTGGAAGAGGTGTACGAGGCTTTGTTAACTTTGGTCAACTGCACAGATGACAAAACAAATAGTTTCCCACCTTTGTTTGCTCTTTAGACACACAGCTGCAAATTGAAGCTGTTCCGCTTTATTGCTTATCGTCCGGCACGCAACATTATATTCTGAAGTCTTTTCCTGTTGGAGCTTAATGTTTTGTGGGATGAATTTCTCTCACTGAAGTATAAATCTTATTCAAACATATTCAGCAGGAAGTACTCACATTGCAGTTTCCAGCTGCGAAGGCCCCGATGGCTGCCACCTCACCAAAGACCAACGCAAACTTGCTCAGCATGGACTGAGCAGCATTTCTCTCCAGGATGTGAGCATGGTGGAAAATGGAGAACACTAGAACTAAGGAGGAGAACCAGAGTTGGTATCAGGCGTATCACTCATATCGTGCAGCAAGTGTTAGGCCTTCAGTAGGGAAACTCACACAGAAAGGAGCCAGCGCTGATCGTGGCGGTGAAAAGGGAATTCTCTGGTGAGCTGGTTCCACTTGAGCTGAGTTTGAACAAATAATATGTTCAGTTAATTATGGCAATGCCACAGAATTATATTCCAATGGGAAGGACGAGTGAAAGTGAAATAAAGCAAACTGTGCTCAGGTGTGTGCTTAGACATTGTAGTTACCTTATGGTGGGGACGTTGCAGCATCCGGTGGATTCATTCCTTCTGCAGAAGTTGTCGCCCTCCCTGAAAACAGATTGATAAAGTTTTAGAGAATGGCTGAGAGAATCCATCACAATTCAACTGTTCATGGTCAACTAACAGA
The DNA here is from genome assembly GCF_048128805.1 of Centroberyx gerrardi. NCBI lineage: Eukaryota > Metazoa > Chordata > Actinopteri > Beryciformes > Berycidae > Centroberyx > Centroberyx gerrardi. The sequence goes on from NC_136011.1 coordinate 15,358,347, forward strand.
CACAACTCACCAGTTGCTGAGGGAGCACACATGTTCGAAGTAGAACGCAAGGCCATATCTGGAAATATACAACAGAAGAAACCATAATGCCAACATTTTTGTTATGTGGGTCCAATGTCATTCTTGACTTATTCACTTAATGTTCTGACCATTGTTTGGCATCTTTTTGCATTATTGATATGTTCTGTCTACAGCCTACAGCCAAGTTCAATCTCAGGCATTAACAGCACATTCCTATTGAATGAATTGATTGCGGACTGATATGTGGATTTTGGGGTGATACATGTACATTGTCAAATACACTATGACACCTATGGCAGTAATGAACCAACACAAAATGGTTATCAAATACGCCGGTCATGGAAAAAAGCATGCAATTACAATCTGAAGTATAAACTTCTGCCAAGGCAAAAATAACACTGGACCCGTTCATTATCAGCCAATATACAAAAAGAAACACTCAAGATATTCAGTGAAACACTTAATGGAAGTGGTTGACAAGGTAAGAGCACACCAAGGGGAGTTATGGGAAAATGAGCAGCTAACCGTGACACTCCTACATAGACCAAGGCCTCATTTTATACGCAATCCACTGCTGTCACCAGGGAAATATTCAACAGTCATCCAACGAGTCATGATGGTTTGTTCACTGAGTAATCACTAACAGTTTAAGCTTTATGTAACGTGGAAAATAGATGCCTTTGCAGGCATGGATGACGCAGCTGGAGAAACAAGTTGTTGTATTGTCTCTTGCTATTTCTTGATAGTCTTGTCTGCATACTGCACACTCTGTGACTGATAGAACTAGCTTGATCACATATTTCAAGGCGCGTACCTCTGGAGACACACCAAAAATGATTCATGAATCATTTTCTGTCTCCAAATTTTGACTTTACCTTTCTTTTATCTTTTTAGAAAAAAGACCTCACAGCATGTTTAAACAATATAGTGAGCAATTTCAGTTTTGCATAAATTAAGCTTGAGCATGTAATTGCTACTGCTGCTATGATCGTCACATTTTGGACTACAGATATACTTTGCACAGATATATCTATATATCTGCACCTAAAATAAAGATAAAACACAAAATTAAGATTAAATTCATTAAATTCATATTTCATAAATTGACGGCAATGACATGAATGGCCCAAATGTGACGTCCACTATATGCAGCCCTGCTAAATCAGTGGTTTTCAAGAACCGGACTTCCCTGGAATCCAGAGTTAAGAAAAGGGGAAACATGAGATCACTTCTGCTAAAAAAGGAGGATACCGTCTCATCACTCTTTGCTCAAAGACAAGAAGGTCCCAGCAAAAAAATCAACAAGGGTTAATTTTCACAAATATCTGGATGATAATTCTGATGACACTTTCAGTATCCCCATTGGAATCTCACTGCCTTTAGCCAGTAATACACCGTGTCAAATACAAAAGCCACTCCTTTCTCCAGTCTTCCTTCAGATGTCTTGGCAATCATGGAGCAGTTCAAATGGGTCATTGATGATAGCGCCTGCACTAGATAATCACACAACAAGAGTCACATTATCATGAAACTAAGCTCTTACAACTTCATGTGCAGGCTTCAAGCTTAAGCTTCAATGTTTGAATCATACTGATGAACAGTTTACTGGCTCATTAAAGTCATTCAGGAAGCCCCAACTAATGGAAACTTGGCATTTGTGAGAGTTCCGTTGTTGTTGTACATGGGGAATGTAAATTTCCACCCTGTCTTTAATTTAATGTGCTGATAGATTGTTCTGTTCTCTCTGATAAATAAAGCTCTACTTGTAAACATCACTGAATGCTGTTCTAATAGTTTCAACTGGGCTTGAAGAATAGGTTTCCGCAAACCACAGTGAATGGTAGACAAGAGAAAACAGCATTATGAAAAGAATAGATTGAGTGGAGAATGAAATATGGCATCTGTGAAGGGCAACTTTGCATCATCCCTTGGTAAAAGATGAAAAGGTGTGAATTCCTGGTAAACTTACACAGTCCAGGTTCCAACGAGGGACAGCAGGGCGAGCGAGATAGGGAGGAGAATCCAGAGGACCATGTCTTGGTGGTGAGGAGCAGCAGCAGCAAAATTAAAGCAGGGATGCCTTTGACTCCTGGAAAGTGTTTTTAAAGCTGTCACCGGAAGACTTCTTCAGGAGCTTTTGGATTCCTCAACTGCAGTCAAACTCACACCTGCGTGGATCTTCAGCATCAGAGCAGGAACACAACACAAAATGTCCTGCTCCTATATGAGGTAATTGTAATTCAGGCTCTTCAAGCAGATCCTTGTACAGTTACAGTCAGTTATAAGTCCTCCACCACCCAGAATACATTCCTGCTTTTATGGGAGAGTCCCTCTCTTTCTTTCTTTCTCTCTCTCCCTCTCTCTCTTTGCCACTCCTTTAGAGCACCACCTTGTCCTGTCAGAACACATGTGAGGAAACATGGGGTTGGCCTTCCTGACGCTGCCTCACTGTTTGTTTTATGCCTTTGTTTTATGACTTTAAGCTCCATCTTAAGCCAGTGCAGCGTTGCACCACTAAGCGACTCTGGCTTTGAAATGAGAATCATTTCATCGGCCAGCTGAAAATTTGGATGTAGGCACAGTTACTTTGATTTTGGGAGAAAGAAGTAGGAGAGGTTTTAATTTGATACCACAGTTTCAATAATAGCTCAAAGGAAAACATAGCAGTTCTGTAGGACTGGTAGGACTGGTGTGTATTAATGATGCTTTGAATATTTTTCATGCCTGTATATCTTCCTGTATGTTGATGCATATTTTGAGTAAACCAATTAACCTGGAGAGATGGTCTGATGCCCTTAGGTTTATTGTAATAATATAAAAATAATAATAATAATGATAATAATAATAATAGATTAAAATTTGAAAAAGTTGTTGTATTGTCACAGCAGCACATCCACATTATGACTAGACTCTATTAATTACATTTTCATCTAAATACTGGACCTTCTCTATTTATGATGCTTTTTTAATTTCATTGTTAATCAAAGTTGCCTCTGCTTAAAAGTGAAACATTAGCTGCTGGTATTATTATACATTCAACTTTCTTCCAATCAAAATGTTCTGTTTTGTTTTTTCTCTCGAAAATAAATGACTTGCAAACTAAAAGTATTTGCCATCACATCAAATGAAACCCCTGAACAGGATTATGTGACTCTACCACATGAGGTCCTCATTTTCAAAACAAACAAAATGGCGGCGCGCATGAGATGGGGTCTTCAGCAGTTGCTCCGGTCAACAAATACCTCTCACTTTAGGTTTGAATTTCAGCAGCTGTAACATGGCTCCACATTTTAATTAAATACTAGTTTGTACCGCTAATATAACGAGTTTTTAAAAGTTTGTGTAAGGTGTAAAATGAGCCAAGGTTACAAACAGACGTGAGGTTGAGCTAATACTAGCTAGCAAACTGCGACACAAGGCGACGCTTTGCCACTCCTTAATCCGTAGACATCAAACAGCTAGCTAAACTATATCCCGTTACCTATCGTGTTTGATTTCAGTTTTATCTGTCTTCCTCGATACCAAGCATTTAGCCGTTAACGTTAGCTAGGATTGTGATCCTCATCTGCAGTTCCGTGAATACATTAGCTGCTGGTTTCCGGGCTTGTTCAAATAAAAAAACTGAGTTAACAACTAACGTCAAACTAAACATTTGCTGACGCTAAACAAACTCATGTGTCACACTAATCCATCCACACAATGGCATTTGAATGTAGCTCAGTCTATAGCTAAAGAGTTATTTAAATTGAAGATATGTCCTGAGTACTGACAGATATTGTTTTATCCCCTTTACATTATAAGGTTTCCAGTCAAGTCCAGAAGCCCATACCACACACAGTGCGCTGGCCAGAGCTTCAGAAAAGTTCAGCTGCTGCCCGTGACAGGAGCCACACACTTCTCCAGTGAGACAGCTTCAGACTTCTTAATACATTCACTCACCCTCTGTCACCTCCATTCAGAAAGTGTCTGTGTGATATTGTCATGATTGTATACAAAATAAAATTGATTAAAGTTTATTTTAAAAACGATGTCTTTCAGTGCGACACCTGTCCATCCAGACTCAAGATACTCCAAACCCTAGGAGCTTGAAGTTCCTCCCTGGTAAACCTGTCCTAGGAAGTGGGACCCTGGACTTTCCCTCTCCGAGCTCGGCCGACTGTTCATCCTTAGCCAGGTTCTGTGCCATGTTTACAAACAACACTGTGCACACTCAATTTTTTGTTGTTTTCATTTTCATTACACTATTCACAATGTTGACCAGTGTTAAAAAGTGTCTTGAGTTTGTGCAAGAGATGAGGTTGCTTAGTTGAAGCGTGCGTAGTTGTGATGATTGTGTTGTGTCCTTTCTAAATGACAGTATGTAATACTCTAGCATATCTGTGAATGAAAATAACAGATTGTGCAGGAATGCACTGTGTAGATCTGTTGTTTCTTTTTCAAAACATTCAAATCATCAAAAAAGCAGTAGAGCCACCAGCGACACTCTTGATAAAAGCCAGCACAAGTTGTTGTTGTTATTAGTAAAATGAGCACAGACTTCATGCTGGCATGGTATGTTTTTGATGTTGTTGAACAACGTGTTAACAGTTGATAACATGTGATAACATATTTCCCTCAGGGGCCTCTTTGAAATCGAAGGAGTAAAAAGTGTTTTCTTCGGCCCTGACTTCATAACAGTCACTAAGGTAACTGTTACATGTGCTGCTACAACATGTCTCTATGATAATGTTCCTACCCAACATTTCTGTCTAGATAACCAGGTTGATCTTTGGTTTCCTCTTAGACGGACGATGATGTGGAATGGACGGACATTAAGCGCCATGCTTTGGAAGCCATTGCTAAGTTCTTTGAGAGTGGAGACCCCATAACAACGGGGGTGGCACACCATGAGAGCAGTGAGTACAACACACGCCCTCCAAGCTCTTCTGACTTATATATCTTATTTGCTTTATGAACATGGAGTGTTTAATGACCATACTTGACTGTATTGTGTTCATAAATGTCTCCATACTGTACATCATCCTTATTGTAGGTCATTCTGAAGATGATGATGAGGTTGTATCGATGATAAAGGAGCTTCTGGACACAAGAATCAGGTACAGAACTACTTGTTGTCAGTAGTAACAGTGCAGCCTGAGACTGCTGTAGTTATCACTGTTTTGCAATTAGATAGCTAACTGTTTGCATGGCATTCAGTAGAAATATAATTATGTATGATAGTGATTATCTGATGTGAAGTATAATGGTAATTTACTTATTTGGAATGATACTGCAGTGGGTGACCAAATATTTCCTTTTACATCAGAGCAGTTGTTTTGGTTACCATTTGTTTACCATACACTCATAGAAATAATGTTCACAGTGATAGCACTCTGTCTCTCTCTGTACTTTGTGCTCCCTCCCTCTCTAATACATTCTGTCGCTCTCTTTCTCTTCCAAGACCCACAGTGCAGGAGGATGGAGGCGACGTCATCTTCAAGGGTTTTGAAGACGGCACAGTCAAGCTGAAGCTGGTGGGTTCCTGCACGGGATGTCCCAGCTCTACGGTCACCCTGAGGAACGGCATTCAGAACATGCTGCAGTTTTATATCCCAGAGGTTGACGATGTGGAACAGGTGATTAACAAGATCTACTGTACTCTACATGAACGTAAACACTGCAACACTGTATGTCAATGCCAATATCTTATTGAAGATAAAAAATAATTTATACCCATGAAGTCATGGGATTAGAGTGGAAGTAAATTGAGATAATCCTGTTTTGCTGCTATCTCTATTTTTTATTCTGTAACATTAGTTGATTCTTTTGCAGCTACTCAGTAGAGTGTTTTATCATTAAAGCATGATAAAAAAAAATACATCATTACAACTCTCTGTATCTGCATTTGACATATTTATCCCATGAATGTGTGTCTTTTTGTCCAGGTGGAAGATGAAGTGGATGAAATCAATGCAAAGGTATTCTCAGAACTGGAGCGCAAATTGCAAGACTAAAACTTCCTTCACTGTAGACAAACACGGCTGTGCACTAGTAGTACCATACTGCAACCATAAGATTGAAGAGAATATTATTTCCCGCTTGTATCTATGCACTCTATATACTGTTAGTGTTCAAGTTGCATTTAATTTATGTACATACTGTATGCACCTGTTACCACTTAATGTGTGAATACTGTCATTTTTCCAACTGCAAGACAACATATTCTGCTCTAATGACTGTAAATGTTGTATTTTTTTTTTTTTTAATAATGATATTATACTTTTTGAAAGAGTATTTTCATGATGGGAATATTTTGAGAGTTTTTGAAGTTGATTGTGGTCTGCGTCTAATGCTAGGTGCAGAATTATCAGTTTGTTTTCAGATATGGTATTCCAGTTGATATCTGCTGCCCTATATATGAAACAATATTGAACAGTTTGCTCTGTTAATGTATCATCTTTCAAATATGTTATTGAGCCTGTATTCGTCAAATGTAAGTAGATGTAGAGTACAACACAAAAGATCTGTAGGCAATATCTATGCTGGCTGTGTGCTCTACAGCTGTTCTTACAGATTTATTGTATCACATTAAACATAAATTCACCAATTGAAAGCAAGTGTAAAGAACTTTTTGTTGTTGAATCTTCTTAATTGAGATATCCGCATAATATAATTATGCATGTACGTTAGGGATATGTTTGGCTAAACCTAGACTAGTGGTTCTCCGCCTTTTCAGCTCATGGCTCCCAAAACAAAGCAATGACTATTTACAACCCATTGTTATAGGTGTAAAAACACAATGATGAACTTTGACCCCGTGATGATTTTTATCCGTCTATGTCGCTTAATTATTGGAAGGCACATAGGGACAGCAACCATTTATTTCACATGAAACGTGCAACCACCACGAAGATGTGCATTGGATACATATATTTACAGATTCCATAAACCATCTCCGCTTGACTCCTAGGTTGAGAATCACTTGCCTGTAATCAGGTTCGCCGTGCGCATGCGCAGTATATGTCGCGAACGGCCGGTGCGGAGGACAGAGTGGTAAGCAGCGAGGACATTAATGCTTTAATCAAAGCCAACGTCACTTATCTGAAACATTTTGTATGAAGTTAAACTATTGTTGTACAGGAGAATTTGTACCATAGCTGGAAGTGTTTTTTCATCGGCTGTCAAAGCATTGGCAATTTAGAACCAACTGGCTAGCGAAATTTGCTAGCGAGCGTTAGCCAGGGCCTCGTTGTTGATAACAAAAACCCAACACGAGCCATGCACATCCTGCTAGCGCGTGTTTTATCTGCCAACCAAGCTAACGGTAACTCTGTGCTAACTGTTATCGAGAGGCTGTGTCTCCTAATAGGGGCACATTAATGGCTCGTTGGGTCGTGATGCATTGTAAGATGGTAATAGATAAGACACGTCTTAATATTGCCAACGTAATAGCCAGCAAGGTAGCTTTTCGTTAGCTAATGTTAGATATGCTGGTTTAGCATAACAAGAACGACGCTAGTGCGTCTGTATTTTAATGTTAGCTAGCTAGCTATCTGCTGCTCAGGCTCGTTGCTGACGTTAGCTTGTAGCCGTTGAGCCGTTGTCAAGGTTGCTGTGTCAGCAATTACTAATTGACCGGTTTTCGTTGTTTTGAAAGAGACAAGCCTCGACCTGCTGAGCAGAGACTCCCCGTAACCTGAGCGAGTCATGGCCCAGTTCGGGGGACAGAAGAACCCGCCGTGGGCGACTCAGTTCGCCGCTACAGCGGTATCCCAGCCGGGCCACTCAGGACAGTCTCTTGACCTCAACAGCCTGCACTGTGAGTATCGTACTGTCTCATTTTCTCTAATGTTGATTTGATTAACGCTAAGGTACTCCATTGAACCCTGTGGATGGTATCAAATTAAGAGAAAAACTGTAGATCTCATTCCATTGAAATGCATAAAGAGGTAACGTTATGCATTCATTTGACATGCTGGGTCCATAAAACTGCAAAGGTGCAGAACTAACACCTGAATATATGCCAGAAAATGTTTTTTTCATTGCCTGTGTTGGCCTTGTTATATATATATATATTTGAACGGGATGGGGATTGCACTTTTAACATTTCTCAGTTTTACTTCTTGAACCTGTGTGCCTGCAGCTAATGACTAAAAAGGGATCTGAGTGCAATTGTGTTAAGATATGTGCAAAGGAAAATTTTGGCCTACGTGGTGGATTATTGGGGTTGAGTATGTCCTGTCAAAAGTCATCATACTGTCTATACATTCATAATGCATCTCTTTCTCACTGTTATGCTTGCTCTATACTCTTCTGGTCTCCATTGTCTTTCACTTCACCACTGACTCTTATACCTGTCATCACACCATCTTCTCCATCCCATTCCCATCCAGCCTCCCCTTTTTAATGAATTTCCTCCGCCTTTCTGACTCTGGTGCCTTATTCTCCCTCTCTGCAGCTCTTGGAGTGCAACAGCCATCTCTCCTGGGAGCATCTCCCTCTATGTACTCCCAGCAGTCAGCGTTGGCTGCAGCTTCTCTCAGCAACCAGTCTGCTGCCAACTACCAACTCTCGCAGCAGACTGCAGCCTTGCAGCAGCAAGCTGCAGCAGCTGCCGCCGCAGCACTGCAACAGGTCAGTCACAGAGAGGCAGTCCTAAGCGCAGTCTGCAATCTATGCACCCCCCCTTGGTCACATGTAATACTGTCTGACCAAATCCCATATCTCATTATGTTCTATTTTTACCTTTAGTCTCAGATCAATACAGCCCTCCAGCAGTATCAGCAGCAGCAACAGCAGCAACAACAGCAACAGCAGCAGCAGCAACAGCAGCAGCAGCAGCAACCTCCTCAGCAGCCTCCTCAACAGCAACTGTACAGTGTACCTCATCAGGTGAAATATAGGCCCTTTTTGCACATTAATATGCACCTGTTAATATATTAAGTTCACCCATCTCATATTATCTTTCTAAACGTATTTTCACTGTGCCTTAGTACAGTTTGCTAAATGTACTTGCCTGGGGTTAGGGCTTTGTCAGAGTGGGCAGGTAAAGAGTGCAATCACTTAAACAAAAAACAGGGAGCAGTGAGTGAGCCTAATAGATGTCACACAAATTTACAAATTGAAAAACAAATGGTCTTGCTGCAGTGGGTTTGGGATGCAATTTTAAGCTCAGATCTAGTGGTGTCTTTGGCCCTCACAGCATGCAGAGTGAACAAGCATTCTGTTAGAATTAGTTTGTTGCTAGATACAGGTAGGTTATTGTTTATATTTATATGAAATTGATAGTTGATTTAAACAGTTTATTCACTTTTTGTCAAATATGGACCATCTGACTAGAAAGGAAGAATTGATGAAGAGTCTCATGATCGACTTTCAGATAGGTCAGTTTTAGTTTACATGTCAAAAAAGACAGTGATATTTGTGCTAGATGGAACCAAAAAAGGAGCAAACAGTGGCTGGCTGTAAATGCAGCACAGCAATTTTTTGGTTCTCTCAGCAATATTGAATCAACTTATATATTAGCTGCTAGCCTCTCACAACCAAGGATCCAGTTTGCCAGCGGTTGGCTGTAGCCCATCATTTCCCTCTGGGGCAACAAGGTGCTGCAGCTAATGGAACATTCATATATCATCGGTTTCCTGTGCTGTTTTGATTGGAGCAGCTTCACAGCTTCGAGGGAAATTATCTCAAAGTGTATTTTTGGCATCTTGTTTTGAAGAGGGAACTCCAAACTTGATTGCGAAAAATGTCTGGTGCGTGTGCTATTGCTGTTTTGACCATATTTGGACAACTTAACAATGTTTATAGAAAGTTCTGCCTAATTTGAACTGCTGACTGGTAACAATGAAGCACACATGTATACTTGTCCACAAAATAATTATTGTTATGTTTAAGGATTTAGATGTCCTGTATTATTGAATTGAAACCTGAGAATGCATGATTTTTTTTGTTTGTTTGTTTTTGGTGCTATAGAGTGGGTCTTTAAATTTAGATCTGTGCCATGGCTTCAAACAAATTGTGGTTTGTCAGCAAAACAGTAGACCTGGCATGACTCCAGAGCCTCTGAAGTTCATGGAGTGCTCTGGCAAACCAGCAGCAAAGTCAGCTCATAGCGCTCTATTTAAAATGGCCTAAGCTTTGATTTAGCTGTGCTTCGCTAAGGATAAAATCCCCTTCCACTCTTAAAATTGAGATTAATTTTTGTTCATGATTTGGTGCTCCGTCTTTTTGCTATTAATTTAGCAATTTTCCCTTGAGTCAGTTGTAAAGCTTGTGTTGTAGGCAATTTTACATGACTGCACTAATGACACTGTGTGTGTATGTGCATGTAGATCATGTTTCCACTAGCAACATCATCAGTGAACAGACTCCTAGGGGCTATAGTGAATTGTAAGAAGGCACAATGTGTGGCGTTGTAATGTGAACAGATCTCAAATCTTAACCCAAGAAATATTAACCCTTGGTATTGACTATTCTCCTTCTCTCTTTACAGCTTCCGCAGCCTCAGCAGGCACTACTTTCTCAGGTAATGAGCAAAAACACATTTTAATTTGCCACCTCTACTGTTTGTCATTGTGAAAATGATCTCAGCTTGTCATCTGGGTTGAATTACTGAGTTAGACACAGGCCTCTCATAATGTTTTTTGAGGTTGTATTCAATACAACATTAATAAATAAAAATATATAACGGAGACAAAATCTAAGACATGCATGCCTAAATTGATCTTGATACTCGGTTCCGATGTTTCCATAACCTACTGGATCAAAATACGTTTGCTTTATCAATTCCGCTGTTGATTTGTCTCACTCTCCATTCTTCCCTCATCTGCTGTGTGTGAGTGACTGCAAGGTTTACTGAGGCTCGCAGAAAGCTAAGTGTGTTTAGCAGTTGCCTTGTGGCTGAAGCTCATAGCAGCAGAGCAAGCATGCTAAACATTAAAAACATTCCAAAGTGTGGTTGCACTTTGACAGATAGTCTGGTTTGTCCACTTTGTTGCTCTGCTGCTACGTGCATCAGCTCCTCCATGTCAGCTGTTCTCGTGCCTCAGTGATGTGCACTGAACACACTCTGCCTCCCCCATGCTCATTTGCACACACAGTGTACAGTTGTGTGATGTGTGTACAGTTTTGGATGCTGGAATCATTGCATTTGAGTTGAGGGTATTGTAACAAAATAGTAAAACAGTATAATATGAATAGGTCATTTTTTTTAGGGATGCACCCATATATATCGGCAGGCTATATTAGCCGATATCAGCTTTAAAAAGTGATATCAGTATTGATCCATTATTATTTTTGCTGCCGATATTTGGTTGATTGTGGAGTTGGCATTTTTGTGTCCTTATTTTTGTAGCAGTCTGTCACCTAATACAATTGTAATTATCTTAAGATAGTCATGTCTGAAAAGCTTAACCCTTTTTGCACCTGCATTTGTACTATGATTCACTTTTATACTTTTGTCTATGGGTGGGAATATGTGGGATAAAACATGTTGGTGCATCCCTATGTTTTTTTTATTTTGGCTTGGTAGCAGAATCTCAATTCAGTTACAGATTTAGTAGTTCTGGGGTGACATAAAGGTCCGTTATGGTAGTGTGTATATATGATAAAGGAACCGAGAAGGGAATCCAGTCGTTAGGAAGGAATCGAAATTGATTAAAATCTTAATTTCTAACCCTGTTCCTTCTCTCTGTTCCCCCCTCTCAGCCCCCCGTCGCTTTGCCCACCAGTCTGAGCCTGTCCAACCCCCAACAGACGGCCCAGATTACCGTCTCCTACCCAACGCCACGTTCCAGCCATCAACAGCAGACGCAGCCCCAGAAGCAGCGAGTCTTCACTGGTGTTGTCAACAAACTACACGATACTTTCGGCTTTGTGGACGAAGATGTCTTCTTTCAGCTGAGGTGAAGGAGAGAGGATGGTCGTTGGTTTCTCCCAGACCACGTGCTCTGAGTATTTCCTGTCAAGATGGGTGTTTCTTTAGAATTTAACGTTGCTCTAAATTACACATGTGGATAATGCAGTTACATGGCGCTGAGACCTTATTGCTACAAACTTTGAGTCTCATGGTACAAGTAGTTTTTTGGTCTTAGATGCCTAAAAATAAGCATCTAAAATTCTTGTGTTCTTTAACTTATTTCATGTAAGCTGCCACACAGATACTGTTGATATTGAATATGAGGGAATTATTTTTTTAAATTCATTATTAAATGGAATGGAGAACTCTACAAAAATGTGTGAGTTGGTTCAGCACAAATCCCTGCCATGTTAAAAGTATTTTTTAGAAAGGGCAACAGAATCAACATTTTTCAAAATGCAACATCTGGAAAAAGTAAGGTACTGTGATAACTGCGGAGGAGAGGAACAGTCCCTGCCAGGCCTGTCATGGTATTAAAGTTGTTCTGATAAATTGAGACTTTTAAATATCGTAACTATTGCTGGTATGCTCATTGATATTTCTGTGTTTCATAAAGCCGCCCATACAAGCCATGCACAGTGAGGGATGTTGGAACACAAAATGCAAACTTGATGGTGCGAATCTTGTGCACTTAATTTGATTAGACTAGTTATAGTTTTGTTTCAGTATGTGGATACATTTGCATATTAGGTTGATGTGGCCTAACCCCTATGTAAATTTTGGAGCCTTTTTATACCCATGCCCATGTCATTTCCCAGGCCATTAGTTGATCTGGGATGTTTTGGGGTTTTTTTTTCAATTTGAAAACTGAAGTGACAAGGCAAGTCCAGAGAATAAGCATACGTTTTATTGGACATGTTGTGCCTAATGTCTGATATTTGTTCATATTTTTTTAGTGCTGTGAAGGGGAAGACTCCTCAGGTGGGCGACCGGGTCCTGGTGGAAGCTGTGTACAATCCCAACATGCCCTTCAAGTGGAACGCACAGCGCATCCAGACCTTACCTCAGCTAGCCAACCAGTCGGTGAGAACGCTCCTTCGAAACAGCCAGAGGTTACAGTCAGTTGCTCAAGAATGAAAGGAAAACATTCTTGAGCATATAAAATACAACTTGGGTTTTCTTATTAAAGACCATGCGACCTTTGATTGTACTGTATCCACAGTCATTGTAATGTCAGTGTTTCCTCTATATTCATTCCCGGATTTAAAATTCCTCCCTCTGCTAGAAAAATGTAAAGACTCTTTCTTTGTGTGGCTTTATTGTTTATAAAACATGAAGCAACAGTGGAATAATGAATCCATATATGAATATCCAAATGAGAGCGTTTTTTTTTCCTCCCACTGAAACTGGTGTAAACCCAGTTTCCAGAGCCAAAATTGCTTTCAACCCTCCCAGTCCTTCAAAAAGTCTAGAGGAAACACTGTCTCATCACCACATCTTTTCAGCTTTTGAAACTCCAGTCTGGTTACTTTCTACCTTTTGTTTGTCAGCTTCAAGTAATTTCAGGCTTTGGCCTTACAGAGTAAACAGTGGAGCAATTGCTCATTTGCTTCTGAGCCAGAAGCTATATGGGTCAAATCATTATAATGCCTGCCTGATTTTTGGATATCCCCCAGTGGGATCCACAGTGTAATATTTAATATTGGACAATTTACCTGTCTTAGTTTGCTAGGGAGTCCTGATGTGTTTAGGTCATGGGTGTGTTTTCACGTTGGATGTTATCCCTGTGTGTGTTTATGTAGCTGTCTGTTTTTTTATTGACTGTTGTGTTCTCAATCCCTCCTAGCATCAGCAGCAGCCTCAGCCTTTACCTCAAGCTTCCCCACAGCTGGGCGGCTTTTACAATGAGCCAGGGATGCAGCTGCGCTACTCAGACATGCACTCCACTCCGGACAACAGACAAAATGTAACCCCATTGCCCTGGCCCTCACACACCTTTTGGGTCCTGCCCCCTTTTCAATTTCTTTCGTACATTTTCCTCTTTGTTTCCTGCTTCTCTCTCTTAAACTGCTTATGATGAACTCTAACCATAGACACATCTATTCTAAATTGCAGTTTTTGCTTGTTCTTTTGGTTTGCTGTTGTAGACAATGTGGATAGATTTTGCAGTAATATCAGAATTTTATTTTAAGGAACATTAATTTGTCTTTTTTTTTTCTATATTATGGCTTCATTTTTAAATTTTGAAGGGACATTTTGTGGTAGATAATTAGCCTTATTTTACCTAAAGTAATTTTTATATGAAAAACAAATGAACGTTGCTTGATCTCTTTTTTTTCCAGAGGTGTTTTTCAACTTTGGGCTTCTTAATGTTGAAATCAATAAATCTCTCTACAGGGGACATTGCAGACGACAGTGAATTCAGGAAAAGGTGCTATCAAATCTTAAGCGATGCCAGGAACAGTGCATGAATCAAGTGTTCTTCTCCACATATAAATTGCTCCACAATATACTCTCAATGAAATGCCATTCAGAGTTTTTCAAAATATATTATTTTAAAAGTTGTGTTTGTTAGCAGTAGGGCTGGGTATCAAAAGTTAAGCATCCAGACCTCCGTAATAGTGCATCTTCTCTTCTTTTTTGACTCAATAACAACAATAACAGTGTTAACACATTTTGCAGAGATGGTAATGACATTATTTCCTTTTTTAAGGAAGGTGTTTGTGATGCATTCATTTACAGAAGGGTATAGGTGGCTTTATTGAAATAGGTTAAAATCGTCTCATGGGTTAGACAAAGTATAGAAAAAAGTATTTTTCTGTATTGATATTGAAAATTTCGAAACAATACCCGGCCCTGGATGGCAGAATGATATTTTTGGGAATGCACCTTCAACTCACTCTTTTCTTGATACCTTTAATTCTCACCTTTATGTTGGTAAACAATGCTTCCTATTTTTTCATCTAAAAACTTTTAACAAACATCTGAGAGTTTGTTTTTGCTTCACAAACAGGTCAAAAACCGGATTGCTACTTTTGGCAGATTCCTTAGTTGACTTTGAAGTCGCTCTGTCAAGAGATTTTTTGCTGAGTTAATGAATACTGAACCAGCTACCCTCTGGGTTGATGTTTTTGTTTGTCCTAAAGACACAACCTTACTGTTTAGCACCAGGTATTCTTTGATTAGGACAGCATATCGGGACACGTCTGATAAGACTACTTCTCTCATTCTTCCACTCAAGCAGACATTAAAACCCTTTCCCAGCTTCTTTCTCTCAGGCAGCCAGTATTGCAGACCGAGGTTTTGTACAGTTTAATGCCATAGGTACACAGGGACCCACATTCTGTTTTTGATGTTTTATTTATTGTTTAGACTTTAGCATGTTTAGGAATCATATCTGCCATTGTGTGGTCTTTTGTGTGCTTACCTTTCCCTTGCATCTTGTTTTCTTCTTTTTCCTCTTTCTGTAGAGCCAGCCTCAAGCTCCTAACATGATGAAGCCAGCCCCCACCATGCTGCAGTCCCTGCCTCCCCCCACCACATTCAGTGTCCCAGCCCAGGGCCCCCCTCCCTCCCTGCTGCAGGCCCAGCTGTCTGCCGCCTCCCTGGCCCCGCTCCTCCAGAACCCTCCCCAGCCCCTGCTGCCACAACCTCCGCCCAAAGGTAAAACCCTTTCAGGCTTTCATTTTTATGTGGCACACCATTACAAAATCATGTCTGCGTTTGTGGTATGTCAAGTGGTTGAATGAGTATTTTGTATCATGTCCTTTGTGTGTAGATGTGTTTCCCGGGGGTCTGCTGCAGCCACCAGTGAGAATGATGCCGCAACCTCAACCCGTCCGACGGATTGAACCCCCACCCCGCTTCCCCAATCGCAACGATCGAGGCCCTGAGCTCATCCTCAGGACTAAAGAGGAACGCAGGTGAGGCGGCGATAGATTTCTTCAGAGATAATCTGACAGTATTTGTTCAGAGTGGACCAAATTACACTGAACCATGCATTTAGCTTCTTGTATACATGTCTGATAACATTTCTGTTAATTATCCATCCTTTTACCTAATCCTGTAGCCGGGAGAGAGACCGTGAGCGCAGGAGGTCGAGAGAGCGCTCACCCACACGCAAACGTTCCAGAGACCGTTCCCCGAGGCGGGACCGCTCGCCCCGACGGCCTCGCAGGATGGTTCCTCGCTACACTGTCCAGTTTTCCAAGTTCAGCCTGGACGGGTATGTAGAACCTTGTTAGTGTTTGATGGGGTTAGTTTTGACAGTTTTATATGGTCGACAGTCTAATTTAATACTTTTTGTTCTGTAGCTCCAACTGTGACATGATGGAGCTGAGGAGGCGCTACCAGAGCCTCTACATCCCCAGCGACTTCTTTGATGCGGTTTTCACCTGGGTGGATGCCTTCCCACTGACACGGCCCTTCCAGTTTGGCAACTACTGTAATTTCCACATCTTGCACAAGGAGGTGGATCCCATATCCAAGAACACCGCTGTGCTGGACCCACCCGATGCCAATCACACCTACAGTGCCAAGGTGAGATTGTCGAGGATACATACCTATAGCACCAGTGTTTCCTTGTTTTCCCTGACATTCATTTAGCTGCAGTAGCCCACCACAGCTAGAAAAACGTAAATACAGAGAAAATGTATCATCTGGCTTTATTCCTAAATATTGCAATCATAATTACAGCACAAGTTTCCATTTACCATGATATAATTATGTAAATAAGAGCCATTCTTAAACTGTAACTCCTTCTGGAGTTTCTCCTGGAATGAACCCAAACCAAAATGACCCCAACCCCCCCACAAATACAAAAACATTCTTCAGAAAACATGTGTAGCTCTACATTTATCTTTATTTTTACAGTTGGTGGACACAATAATTAGTTAGAATAAATAGTTAGCATCTACATTGCCATGATCTTCTGCATAATCGTACAATTCCTTTGGGGATCATTAAACTTTCATCTCATCTCATAGCAATCTAAGCTGTTACCATTCAGTTGATGTGGTTTCTCTCTTGGACGTTTTAGGTGATGCTGCTGGCTAATCCCAGTCTGGAGGAGCTCTATCATAAGTCCTGTGCTCTGGCAGAGGACCCCCAGGAGACCAGAGACTCCTTCCAACACCCTGCTAGACTTATTAAGGTACACCACACACTCACCGTGCACATACCGTACACACAAGTGTGTGATCGAGGCACAGTGCCGTGGCACAGCCTCGGCCAACACAGCTGACAGTGATGCAATATTCCTATTCCATTGCTGAGCACTCAGTATGTGTGGAAGAAACCCAACTGATGTTGGCTCTTCTGTGTAAATCACTGGTGTTTTTCTCCCTCACGTCTCTTGTGTGATTATTTGGACTTACTCCTGACCCGTTTTTTTGTTTTCTCTCTCTATCCTCTCTTCTTGCTTTCTCCACCATCTCCCTTTATCCATATCGTCATTCCCCATTTCTGTCTATCCCCATTGCTCTCCTTTGTATCCGCCTGTCTCTCTCCTTCAGTTTTTGGTGGGAATGAGAGGTAAAGATGAGGCCATGGCCATCGGTGGTCACTGGTCTCCCTCTCTGGATGGAGCTGACCCAGAGAAAGACCCCTCAGTCCTTATAAAGACAGCCATACGCTGTTGCAAGGCACTCACAGGCATAGACCTGAGTCTGTGCACTCAGTGGTAAGTGCTATTCCTCTCATCACCACTTCTTATTTTTCTTTTTGATTGTGTTAATGCCTGTGGTAAAACCCCATATCAAGAATCTTCCAATATGCTGCGTGGTTTCACTACCTCGGCTCTTAATCTCATCTCGGACATGTTGGGTGGCTTTTCTGTTTCATTTTTTATATCAGTGATTATTGTTGTGTTTTTAATTTGCTACTTCAATTATTTTTGTTGTTGTGCGATGTTCCTTTTGGCCTTTGTGCGCTGTCGTCCTGTCTCTCTCTTTCTCTGTCACTCTCTTTCTCTCTTTTTATACATATATATGCATATGTGGTTGTGATGAAAGAACGAATGCATTGCCTCCGTGGCTGTATGAGCAGTAGCCTGGACCAGAAGACACCACCATTACTTTGTTGTTTGATTTTTCTATGGCCTCTGTTAAATATCTTACATATTTAACTTGCTTTCACTGTGTCCTGTTGATTCTGTCTGTTTTCTCACAACCCCTATGTAGTGGGGTATGTAAGTGTATCCTATGTTAAACGCAGAATACTGACCTATAATTGGCTGAAGGGGGGTAATAATGGGGATGAATTTGCGGGTTTGACTTGTGATTGTCTGTCTTCTCAAAAACTTTCTCAAAATGGCTGCCGTAACCTGTGACAACTGTTGGAGAGCCGCAGACTGGGTCCATATGTTTATACTGTGTGTTGTGGGGGAGAGGGGTCACTGTAATGATGCGTGTGGTCATTCAGTGACCTCGGGGGTGGGAGTAGCTATATGTGGGAACAGAAGGCTTGCCCTAGCAAGGCTTGCCTTTTTTTTTTTCTCTTGTGTCCTGACGAGAATGTTTCTTTCCAATGCGCCTTCTTCCTTTGCGACAGGTATCGTTTTGCAGAGATTCGCTATCATCGGCCGGAGGAGACACACAAGGGGCGGACAGTCCCTGCACATGTGGAGACAGTGGTTTTGTTTCTTCCGGATGTTTGGCATTGTCTTCCTACCCGCTCAGAGTGGGAGGGGCTGTCGCGGCGACTCCGGGAGCAGCTGGCTGAGAAGCTGTCGGCCGAGCGAAAGGAGGCGGATGGAGAACAGGCACTGAACCGCTAATCCCTCTCTTCTCATTTCCGCTTCTCACAGGAAGGCACAGGAATTACAAAAAAACAAACCCCAGATACACATTAAACACAAAGCACATGCCACCAGTCACGCACACTGACAGACACAAACACAGGCAGATTATTGAACCACCAGACCCCCCCCCCCCCCCCCCCCCCTTAGGCTTCTTCTGTTTACTCCTCCACCTTTCCCCTTCTACTCTCTTCCAATTTCTCCATCCCTCCATCAGCACCCCCACCTTCCCTCACATCCAGCAGACACATACAGTGGAAGGAGTGAGACTAGGTTGTACTGTAAAGACACCATTGCAACTGATAAAACAGCTTCCAGCGCCTTAAACTACACATGATTGGGTGCTAATCTGGGTGTAATCATTCATGTTAATCCTGGCATTTAGTTGTGCATTATTACTATTAACAAAAGCTTGCTTTCAATTGGGTTTCTTGCACATGGGTTCAAGAATTATCTCAAATGACATAATTTCTCGGCTTGGAACCAGTGGTGATTTTTAACACTTTGCTGGAATCTGCAGAGTCAGTTGCATTTACATAATGTGTTTGTTCTAGAAATGTTTTTTTTATTTTTTATATGATGTTTCACATCAATTTGATATCGTCTGACTTCGAAAAGAGAACCTCCCCCAAGTCCTGTTTCTTGTCTGTTCTTGTTGTTGGATTCTATATTCTGATTTGGACTATATGTAGAACTTGGTTTTTCCAGGGCAGTTGGTTGGACAGAAGGACAGATGGCTCCTATGTGACATAGGCCTATAAAACCCATAAATGGCAAGACCCAATACCCCAGTCATAGTCCATGGTAGGGCCACCCTATCCACACTCCGTTTGGAGACCAGCTTCAGTTCACCT
The DNA here is from genome assembly GCF_048128805.1 of Centroberyx gerrardi. NCBI lineage: Eukaryota > Metazoa > Chordata > Actinopteri > Beryciformes > Berycidae > Centroberyx > Centroberyx gerrardi. The sequence continues at coordinate 15,377,857 of NC_136011.1, forward strand.
GCTGTACCTACACACCTTTTGGACACCTGTCATTGATTTTTACCTTTTTTGTGTTCCACAGATTGATTGATTGGCCGCTGGGGGGCATTTCCGTGGGTTTTTATAAGAGCTAGAGAGCTTCCCTGTGTACCCTTCAGTAGCAGTGGACTTAAACACAGTCGAGAGCTCACTAGGACGAGACTATGAAAGACAGATGTGACCTTGCTTCTTGCACGGATCAACTTTGTTTTCACAAACTCAACCAGGCCAGGAGTGCTGTGCTGATGGTTTGCTGTCCCACCTCTTTCCCTCTCTCTGCCTATCTCCATCTTAATTATTTCCTTTCAAGGAGGAAGAGGACAAGGATGAAGGTGAATCGAAGGAGGTTGCTACTCCCACTCACTGGGCCAAGCTTGATCCGAAGTCGATGAAGGTGAGGCTCAGGGAGCAGACCTTTGCACTGATACAGCGGAGACCTAGAAGTATTACTAGACCAAGTATTAGTACATTTACAGGGTTCCCAAAACCATAGAAATCTGGAAAAGTCATGGAATTTTTATTTTGCATTTCCAAGCCAAGACATTTTATGCAAAGTGACACGTGCAAGTTGTCTGAACAAGAACACTTTTAAACTATATTTTAGCATTTAGGTGAGGATTGAAGCAGAAACATCCACTAGTTGTTTGGGTGCATCTATTGTGGGAAGTTCAGTGAGGAATATAGATGTGGTAAGACAGTAGAGGGATCTTCAGTTAATCAAGAAAATATGTATCGTTGTCTCACTCTTTGCTCCAGCAATGCTGCTTAGATGATAGGTATTTGACTTCTGTGGTCCTTTTTTAAAGTTAATGTTCTAGTAAATGGCTTTTAACTAGCATAACATCATCCCATGTCCCTTTTTTCTCCTCTTTTTAGGTGAATGACCTGCGCAAGGAGCTGGATTGTCGCTCTCTGAGCTCTAAGGGGTTAAAGTCGCAGCTGATCGCCCGCCTCACCAAGCAACTGAAGGTGGAGGAGCAGGTGGAGGAGGCCAAGGAGCCGGAGAAACCAGAGAGCAAAGTTGCTGAGGAAGAGGAGCCACCTCGTACAGAGGAAGACAGAGAGGTACGGAGGACTTAGTTATCTAAATAACCATGTGGATCAGTGTTGTTACAATACTAGAATTTTGACTTTGGTACCAATAAATAACTCTTTTTGATTTTTAAAAGTGTGACACTATTACAATACCACCGCAAATAAGAAAAAAATCTGTCAAAGAACAGTTGTCACGGAGGCGCTTTGCTCAGTTACTGCACACGTATTTTGATATGTTGGTTGGGTCTTTGTTTGCTCGATAAACAAAATAGTTCCATATTTCACTCATGGCCCCAGTTTTGTCAGCCAGGCTGGGTGGGCTTGGATTCAGTTCAGGATGTGGTGGACTTAAAAAAAAAATTTAAAAAAAAGACGCTCTTGCCGTGTTTTCAGCTGTTTGACTGTTGAATTTTGCACTGACTGCTCCAGTCCAATGTCAAGAGCCAGACTCCAGTTCTGCCTATTTCAATCAGTTTCATCTCGCAGAACATATTCGGTGAAAGTATTGAACATTTTAAAAAGTCTTGCGCAACACGATCAAAGTAGTATAAACATTTTGGCAATGGTGGCAGCACTACAGTCTGTATGTTACAAGACGGAGTAATGCAAGTGTCATTGAGAGGCGAGTTTTGTGTCTCATGGCTTGTGCCCTTTTTGTGTCAATAGGCATGAGATTGCTGATCACTTAGTCAGTCTACTCAACATTATAAAACCTTTTTAGAATTCAGAGTCTGCTTACATTTAAGTGATGTCATTATGAAAAGAAGTCCACTTCTGACTGGTGTGTTTGTCTCTGGTAGGAGGAGGAGAGAAAGAGGCTGGAGGAGCTTGAGCGCCAGCGGAGAGAGAGACGCTACATCCTCCCCGATGAGCCCACTATCCTCGTACACCCCAACTGGGCAGCCAAGAACGGCAAGTTTGACTGCAGCGTCATGTCCCTGAGCGTGCTGCTGGACTACAGACTGGAGGACAACAAGGAGCACTCCTTTGAGGTGAGACGCCCTGGCCACAGCATTTGTTTTATGGAGATGAAAGAAGTGTACAGTGTGAAAGGTCTGTTTGTGAATATGAAACCAGTAGCATCTGTGTTGTATCTCACAAACTGCCATTTTTGTCTGTTCAGGTTGCCTTTACACTGTCCCCTCTCTCTGTCCAGGTTTCCCTGTTTGCTGAGCTGTTTAATGAGATGCTACAGAGAGACTTTGGCTACCGCATATATAAAGCTCTTGCTGCGATTCCTGCCAAGGATGAGAAGAAGGAAAAGGAGAAGAAGGCCAAGAAAGAGGCAGAAAAGAAGGAGGCCGAAAAGCGTGAAGTAAAGAAGGAAAAAGAAGAGGACAATGAAGAACCAGTGGTGAAGAAGGCCAAAGAGGAGGATGAAAAGAAGAAGGTAAGCCTCTTAAATAGACCTGGTCTTCTATTTACTGCCCATATTTCCTCTACAAGTTGTGTGTGCTTTCATGTCGACGTATGATACATGTCTTTTACCAGGACGATGAAAAGGTCCTGAAGAAGGAGGAGTCTCGTGACGAAGACGAGAATGAGGATGAGGGCAGCACGGCGAATGCTGAAGAGTATGACCCCATGGAGGCCGAAGATGCAGATGATGACGATGATGATGGTACTGATTTCCTTTTTTTAAAACAAGGAATTGCTCAAAAATACAACCAAAGATTTATTCTGTAATTTCCCACAAAATGATTTGGCTGATGATGAGAAATCATGCACCACTCTGAACACGGGATGGATAACATTTCCACAGTATCTGAGGCCTCGAGATTTATTTCTGAGTGAACATGTATTACATTCCACTGTTAGAAATTTGACCATGCCACTGTTCAACCTCTGTCCTTCTGCCCCCCCATCTCTCTCTCTCTCTTAATCTTTCTATTTCTCAGATAAGGATGACGACGACTCTAACGACAGAGAAAGGAAAGACGACCGCAAGGATGGCCGCAAGTCGTCAAAGGAGAGGTCCTCTAAAGACAAGGTGGGTTTTATTATCTTAAGCACACGTTGTGTAGATATCGACTCAGAGTAGAGTGTAAACATGGTTGTGTGTGTGTGTGTGTGTCTGTGTGTGTGTGTGTGTGTGTGTGTGTGTTATGTCAGGAGAAGGAGAAGAAGCAGATGGTCACATACAACAAGGAGCTGCTGATGGCGTTTGTCTACTTTGACCAGAGCCACTGTGGCTATTTGATGGAGAGAGACCTGGAGGAGATCATGTACACACTGGGCCTGCACCTTTCTCGCGCTCAGGTACACACACACTCCAACTCACTCTTTTTATTACACACTCATTCTAGCTTCTGTTTGTATTTAAATGTCACTTGTACTTGTGTGGGCTGCCAACACTGTAGATTTTGGCATATTCAGTTCTGTTGTTGTGTGGGAGTTGAATTTTTTAAGATGGTTTACTTTTCCTATGTTTTGTTGTCACAAGTCATCCTTCCTATCACGTCTATTTTGTCTGTTTCCAGGTAAAGAAGCTGTTGAACAAACCGGTGGTCAGAGAGTCTTGTTACTACCGTAAACTGACGGACAGGGGAAAAGATGAGCCTGCTCCTTCCTTTAGCAGCGCCCAGCTAGACAACCTTTTAGGTGAGCTAATATGGCTGAGCATGTTTCTGCCAACTTTTTAATACAGTCTTGGTGCCCTATGAAAGTAGATTGAAGGTAATCGAGCACAGTGATTGGTTCATTAAATCTGAAATTGAATGTCTAAACATTAATTCTCATGCAATGAGCTGACCAAATGTGGCTGGGCTGGTTTAGCTAACTAATTTTTTAAAATATTCCTCTCTTTATCTCTTTCTCTCAGGTAACCGAGGACTCCTCCCAGCCCCAAAGTCTCGTGCTCAGTCAGAAGCCAGCGAGTCTGGCAATCTGATCGTGTACAACGGAGCCATGGTGGACATCGGCAGCATGATGCAGAAGCTGGACAAGAGTGAGAAAGCAAGAGAGGAGATCGAACAGAAGCTCATTGTGCAGGATGCCAAAATGGGTGCGATTTTGAATCATGTGTCATGTAGAGTATTGTCTATTGAAATGTTTTAGTTGCCTCATTTGCAAGCTACACTCTGTGTCAGTAGTCCACCAGGACAGTGATCTGGCTCAATTTGAGTTTTGCTACAGCAGAACCCAGTCTCACTTCATTTGGCAGTCTCTCTCGTGTGATTGCTGTTGCTAAGTGGACTGGCACATTGCTATCGGCCCAATGAATAGGATCCAGCAGTGCTAATTTTGATTGGTAATGCTGAATGGAAAAGAGAAACTAGTTTAGATTCTGTACAGTCCCACTGTGCATTTGTGGCTTTGCAATCTACAGCTAACTAGCTAAAAACACTCCCACAGCTAAGAAGTGAAGATTAGTTAAGGTTAAATTTTCAAAATGGTAAAACCTTTTTGATTTATTAAGTAGGTAGTCTATCTCACTCTCAGCTGACCTGAACTTGCCTCTTGATGTTGTGTCGCTGGACTTCCCTTGAATAATCCTCCACCTAACCTTGTGTTGCGGCCTCGTTCCAGACGACGATGCTAAGGCGATGGGCCAGCTGGAGCAGGCCAACAAGACGCTGTCCAGGGAGCTGGAGGAGGTGAAGAACACGCTGAGCCAAACTGAGGACTCTCTCAAGACCACGCAGGAGCAGAAGAGCAGCTTCCACGACCAGCTGCACAAGACCTCCAACACCCTCAGCGCCACCGTCAAAGAACTGCTGGCAGTCCTGAAGAAGGTGACAAGATTTAAAATGAGCAACGTTACTGTCTCACTATTATGTTTTTTTTTTTGTTCATTAGATTCAAATTCACTGATTGTTTTTCTTCCCCACCTAGGATCAAGACTCGGAGCAGCCTGCTGATAAAGTCACTGGCGATCAAACTCGGACGTCTCAAACGAACGGTGCTGATGAATGAGTGATACCTTTAAATGAATCTAATCTGTGACATTGACTCTCTTAAAAACCTGTAAATATGCACTAAACAAGTATAATTTGACTCCTTTTTATTTGGACCTATTGTTGTTTCCCAAGTACATGTATAGATTTATTCATTAATTAGTTCCCTTGTGTTCATTTGACCTCAGTTTCTGTGTTTATAGGTTTGTTTCCAAGGAGTTAGTTTTGTTACCTAGACTGTGCCGCATCCTGATTTTAACTATGAGAATTAAATAATTGAAAAGCTTATTTTCATAGTTTTTCATAACTTCAGTTGCTAACAAGTACTTTTTTTGCCATTGCTTTACCCTATCATGTGGCCATTAAAATACCACATGTAGATTTCTGCCAGTATGTGTGAGTTGTACTTATCAGAGATTTTGTTTTTTCTAATTAGCAATAATGATGCTATTTATGTGCAAGAGAATTCATAAAAAGTATATTTAAAAGAAACTAATTTTGGATGGTAGAGGGTGGGAGTGGGTTCCAGCTGATGTTCAGACAGAATTAATTTGTAAACATGTTCCTCATCCCCATCCGCTGTTTAAACAACTGTGTTCAATAAACACGTTGAGTTTGTAGTTCCTCTATTTGGCTGATTTCACTGCCTTCCATTCTCTCTTAAAACACACGGCTATGCATGATCCTTCCTGTGATGAACCTCGACCTCTTGGCTACATCATGACTACTGCTGCAGTCATGCGGTTCATATTTTCCTGTTGGGACTGTTTGTCTATTGTTTGTTGAAAATGGAACTACGTGTGAACCAAACGATAAGCTTGATGAATGTCTGGGATGCTGAAGGAATCTTTGCTGTTTCGTTTTTGAAGTCCATCTCTGAATTCTGTGCATTAGTTGTTTTGGGTTGGAAAAGAGCCAAAATTGAATTCAAGTTGTGCCCCAAAGCAGCCAATTTTATTTTTCTATTGACAATGTACTCTATGGATGTCTTGTGCAAAATTAAAGTGGTTCATTTTAACACTATAATAATGTGCTTCTGCTTCTTATTATTTTCTGGTACTGTTTGTATGACAAGTAGTACATTTTCATTTAGCCATTCCTTTATGCAAACAATTAAACAGGGCCCCAATGAAGGAATTATAATTTTTCCACTATTCACATGTACATATATGATAAAAGATTTTTGAAGATATTGTTAAAATTAGATTTTGTTTGAATGTTTAAATTTAAGTTTTTGAATTTGAATTCGACCATTTGGTGTTGTTGGCCAATCAGGGTCCAGTATTGTGAGGACTTACTCTTCAAATTCATTTAATAAATATCCTTTTAAACAAACATTAATTAGCAAAACATCATGAAGAACGTTATTCTTATCCTGAACTATTTGAAAACAAAATCATGAAAACTAAAAACATGTAACCTTGTGATTGTAATGGCTCTACTCACCAGCAGGGGGCAGCAGTAGATGCAGAATAACAGCCGCAGAGCGCTAACTGGCTGCTTTATTTACCCTAATATAGAAGAGCCGTCCCGATGTACATTTTAGAAACCAGTTGTTCACTCAAAGAGAGTTTCTGTCACAGATTCAAAAACCTCCACATGGTTTTTTTTCCCCTCGGAGGGTGAACTGGACCCAATGCTGCTGCTTAAAAAAGACTCAGAGGGCTCAATTCTCTTGTCAGTGTCAAAATGCAAAATTGTGAGATTTAGCTGACTCAGATGTTAACTTTTGTGCGCTTTGCAATGCAGAACAGGTGCCATCTTGATCACACTGAGGTTTCCTGAAGGCACGCAGATCTAAGCACTCTGACATGAAGGAGAGTGTGATGAAGACAGATCAGGGAGCGAGGGTTGCTCCACGCCATTTATCAGGAACATTATCCCTCTGGCTGCAGGTAGAGCTTATGGGTGTGACAGAGATGGTTTTGGACAAGGAATATTAATTATGTGATATATTGTCTTGGGTTCGGTCTATACTGCTGGGAACGGACTAGAGAGCGGAGCAGGGAGGGTCCTGCCTCTCAGCCTCTTGTAGATCATTTACCTTTGAAGCCATTGTTGCCCGAGACATCTCTTTGAAACATTTAAAGGCCTCTATGTCTTTGAGTGATTGGAGTGTGCTTACCTCCTGTTGATGTAATGCTGGCTACTGGCCTTTGTTTCCTCTCTCACCACTCCCTTCAGATGTAAACACTCACACACACACACACACACACACACACACACTCACACACATAATATGCTGGGAGGGGAAGTCCTCTTTCCTTCCACATACCAAAAGGGATTATTGGAATGAGAGTTGTGATTTAAATCAATGTGGTGTCACCAGTGAATTACCATTTAATAATCAATTTAGTCTTTTCTAGACAATGCACCACTGTTTACTCATCAAACATAACAGGAGGCACAGATATCACACTTTAAGGAGATCACATTTATTTGTATCTTGCATTGGTTTATTTCTCAGTCACAGTTCATTTCATCATTTTAGAGCTTTCGTATCCCATTAGTTGCCACTGGAGGTAATCAGTATTTTCCCCCACATTTTCATTTGAACCCACTGTCATATTTTCCCACAGTCCTGCAGCTGTGAACTCTTTTTGCGTTGCAACTGAATCCTGGATCGGCTCCCACCAAGAGTGATCCTGCTCACATTGTGTTAAACTAAAAAAAAAAATAGGAACCTCTGACTTAGCAGGAAACATCCCTGTCCAGTTTTCGACAGCCTGCCTATGTCATTTCCTAGGGAACAATGACTATCTGTCACCCAGCGCTGTGGTTATGTGACTGCTTTTGTCCTGATGTCCCACTCTGAATGGGTGACATACAAACCTTATTTCTCCCCGAGGAATGAAATGCACACATACCCTCCAAACTCCAGCAGCAGCAGTGTGTGTGTGTTTTTGTGTGAGTGTATGTGCATATGTGCACGCTTATGCTTATGCGTATGCGTATGCGTATGCATGCACATGTGACGTGTGAAATTGGAGCCCGCCACAGAGAGCAGGGCAGGTAACCCCACTCCCAAGCTGCAACAGAAGGCTTTTGTGGCCCTTCTCCGCCTCTCCTCTTTAACCCCCCGCTATCAAAGAGCTTGGGTGGGAGTTGCACTCACAGCCCGGTCTGTGGACAATCAGCCCATTTCAATGTGGGGTCGATGTTTTCAGGGGCGGGGGCACCCAAGGTTAGTAAAGAGGGAGTTTGGTTTAGTAACCGATCACGTTGCCGTTTCTGCCCCCTCCCTTGATGCTCGCTTTTCATGTAAATAAGGCTTCTGAAGTCTTGGAGTGGGGTTATGGGGTTAGAAAGCATGTGCAGATGTGGTATGACATTACACTGCTCTCATTGTCAGAAAAGTATCTTGCAAGAGTCTCTCATATTCCATTATGCATTAACACAAAAAGTTGAAATGCAGCTACACAATTCTTACTTTATCGTATGCTAGTGGATCTGTGTGCGCTCGATTTCTCACTTTGGAGGTATTTGTTATGCCGTTCCCCCCTTGCAGTTTGATTTCAAGGGCCTGCTGGTCTGCTTGGTGACTCTGTCCTGTCGTCAATCTGTGAGTCAAACCCTTCCCCGTCTGGTTCTTCTCCCCTCCCCGTCGTTGTCACACATTGTCACACACTCCGCACTTCGGCAAATCACTCTTTTTCCCGTTAACTACCATCCGCTGTGCATGTCAAAAGTCCAGAGTTGTTATTACCATGACAAAGCCGGCTCCCCCCGCCTCACACACAGCCTTTGTGGTCCTGATGGGTCGGCTTTTCATAACCTGTCAGGAGTCACTGTCTGTTTGCTCTCTGCTTTGTTTCTTGGCTTTCCTGCCAGTGATGGTGACAAGATAGGACAGACATGCAGCTCTGAGCCCAAATGTATCCAAGCTAACTGATGTATTATAAACCCATGTCAGTTTTTGTAAGTTTAGCCTCAAAACCCAACTGAATCTGACTGAACTCCGACCAAAACCCCAACTGTCTTTTGGTGGTCTCAGTAAATGTCTTTTTGTGAACTTTTTTTCACCTCAGACACTGTGTAAGATTTTATTCTTTACTCATAATTAATTGTCTCGCTGTATTGTGCAGCAAAGACTTGAATTTCCTGGGCGATGAATTGTAATAGAGATAAGTCTTTCATACAACAAATGACCCAGCTTTCTTCATATCCTCTGGGGTAAACCAGGTTTCTCTCTCAGCTTGTTTGTCCCGTCCTCTCACTCTCGCCCGTCTCCTCTGAGTTTTGCCAGAAGACGTCTGCCCACCAAAGTCAAACAAACAAGGCCGACCGCCCTCTTACGTGCTGTTTGATACTTTAGGTAATTGATACATGAGGGGCTGCATTGAGCGGCTCTGCTCGGCCTCTCCTTGTCTCCCCGACACCCCGGGCCCCCGCTGGAAGAGAGGGGCCCTGTTCGGCCGGAGCAGCCTGCCCCAGGAACCCTGTTTCCTCAGGACCGGGACGGCAAAGTGGTGCAGTTGTTGAGGAAACGATCCTCTCTCAAGGCCTTTCCCTGGGAATACTGGGTTACAGTGTGAGAAAGTTCCACAGTTGTTTTTGACAACATGCCTCTGGGGCGTCTCCCAGTGGGAGCGCAGGAACGCCTCGCCTCTGTGCAGTCTGGACGACCCTCCCAAGACCAGGAACACCAGGAGAACAGCGCAGTCCATTGCTACTAGTTTCCCTCCCAAGTGCAGAGTTAGGTATGAGTTGGGACACTTTTATAGGGCTTGCAAAATCAGGTGGCTGTACTGCTGGAGCCGCTTCAGTGCAACTGTACACCGCTTTGCATCAATTCGAAGCAAGTTTCATATTTCGTTGGTTAACAATAGCTACACAAAGCGTAGCATTCATCTTGGCTTAGCATCTACACTTTGGGGGAAAAGCAGATTTTCCCTAATTGCCACTGCATGCTGCCCTGAAGGAAAGTATGTCACTCAATAAGATAATCATATAGTGGGAACCGAAGATTGCCAGTACCAGCTTGCAATTTGGAAAAACAAACATTTCCATTGTGAAATTGCATAGCTAGCTTTGACACGGTGCATGCAAACATGGGTCAAAACATCTATGGAGAAACAATATGTGCGGTAGACACAGGAAACATTTCCATTCAGGCCGGTTGGTACAATAAATCCCAGTCATTCATAGCTCTGCAGATGTGACATTGAAGTGCCGGGTGGGTTGTCTACTGTCTGGCTCAGATGTGTGATTAAACACAAACAATTATGAATGACTTTTGAACACACACTTGATTTGTATTCTTATTTCCATTCCTCTGTCTAGTGGTGAAGATTGGTTTCTCTCATGACAACGTGTTCTAAGTTTCTGTCTTCTTACCTGATTAAAGGCTTAAAGGTCTACACTGACTTTTTGTGAGTTTGACCCATATTAGTCACCTAACCCAATATGCAACGAGAGGATTAGCACCAAAACCAGCTCTGTGCACATGCTAATGCTTCAGCATACATTATGTTAAGTAGCCTAATCACAGGCAATTAGCATTATCATAAAAGTGGGAAAGTGGGAACTTGTAGCAGCTCTAGTGCTGGATGGTTAGTTCATTTAAATGACTCTCTTTGAGCGTAACTTGTTTTGTTTGCACATGAAGTGAGCTCAGTGGCCGAACAGCTAAAGTTGTAGCACTGTTGATTTGAAATGGACATCACTAATGATGAAGATTGAGATTTGGTTTTCAGAAGTCATGATCTTCAGCTTATAGAAAAATCAAATCAAATCAAAATCGCCTACGGTTACTTATCCTGTATGCTTAAGTGTTGCACACTGGAAGGAGCTAGCTACCAGAGGCACAGAGACGATTTTGGTGCCAATCCTCTCGTCACTCTTGGGTAAGGTGCCAACGGGCCAAACTCCCAAAAAGTCGGTGTAGTCCTTTAATATGCCACTAAAGATATGTTAGAACAAGCATCTGCAACCTACTTGACGGCTGCTGTCTTTGACAAACCGCCTCTCCCTCCTTCTCCCTCCGTCCTTCAGCTCTCTTTCCTGCCCTTCTTCCTCATTGAAATGCAAAACGCTCTGAAACAGGCCAGGAAGTCACCGTGAGGCATTTCCTGCATGCTCCGGGTCACCTTGGAGGGGTCGCCGGGAACGGTGGGAGCGTACTCTTCCTAACAAGGGTGTCCTCTGTGTGTGAGTGCGTGTGCGTGTGTGTGTGTGTGTGTGTGCGTGTGTTATTACAAGGTCATGGGCATGTGTTATTTCATGGATCCTCCTCTGACTCAATAACAGTAAGCATTTTTTTTTCTTCCGTCTGCTGGCGGTGTGCTCAACTAATGAAGCTCATATGCTGCAGATGTCTTTGATGTCACATTACCATAGCAGCTTTCAGGCTCTGCTTCTTCAGTTCAAAGCTCTGGCCATTCAGATCCCGGTTTAATACAGTTAGTGTGGCTGTCTGGATGTTAATTCGGTGACAGGTGACACATCACAGACCAGAATCAGCCTTCATCTTGCTAAAGTTGGCCAATCAGTTCAATGACGTCCGACTTCAGGCGAATTTAGAAAGCGGGTCCATTGCCAAGAACCTTGTGCACATGCACTGAATGTACAAAATATTAGGGGCACTTGCTCTGTTCGTGAAGCACACTGATGAGCTGAATCCAGGTAAAAACCATTATCACTTATTGATTTCCCTTATTTAATCTACACCAATCACAAAGGAGGAGATGTAGATAGATAGGATTTTTAAGCTTTGAGACAACTGAGATGTGGATTGTGCAAAAATGGCTGCAAGTCAATATCAGGAAGATGTTCCTAATATATTGTATATTTCAAGATCCTTGAAAACAAAGATAATATGGATCTTACAAAATTATTACATTTGCTGTGGGTTTGATTCCATCTCTCCATCTGTATTGCATGCCACCTTCCACCTATGTTACCTGTCACTCTTTAAATGTAAAATCCCCCCAAAAAAGGCAGCGATGCCAAAAAATAATAGGAAAAATGTTGCTTTGACTATGGTTTCATGGCTCCAAGAATGAGTTTAGATGTGGACATACTGTAGGCACATTAAATGAATAAGTCTAAACCAGCCTTCTGTTTCTGTAGTGTCTGTTGACCCACTAAGTTGAGCCATGAGAAACGCATCACCTGGGAACACAGCCTCTTGGTAACAGACAGTAACTGTTATGGCTTTATGGAGGTCAGTGTTTGATGAGAGTAGGTTGCACCTGTGAACTCGACAGTGTGTGTACGGATGGGGCTGCCACAATGCACACTGCTGCTGGAAGAAAGGGGAGACTAAATCCCCGACCCGCTCGCACTCTCACACAGCCTCAAAGTGCAGCTGTAGACATCTCTCACATGGCTGTGATCTTCAGCATGTCCAGAGGGCCTTTGTGCGTGTGTGTGTGTGTGTGTGTGTCTGAGAGGATGTGGGTGTAAACCAGCCTGCAGCTCACTCACCACCTTCTCAGCCCATAGTATATCTGTACAGTAAACAGCGCTATGGTACAAAAACTTACTTTCCATTTCTCTCTCTCTCTATTGCATAATCAAATAAGGCAGAAATGTCTTTAAAAAGCTAAAAATGTAAAAGCAATATTATTCCTCTGGGGACTAAGTGCTTTGTTGGATACCCTCTCTGTCCTAGAGTTATTAAAACAAGATGACTCAATTACAGTTCTGACTTTAGCAATCACGTTTTATGGCAAAATCACTCTCATTATGCTTGTCTGGCTGCCCATTCACTCTGTGAAATGAACGTCTCCTGCAGGTTTGAGTTAGGAAGCGCATTGATTTCTGCTCTAAAGCACTCAGGCATGCATCTGTTACTGTCTTAAATGTCAATACACACTGTTGAGATTGAACACAAACCAGTCCGCTCCTCCTTTGATCTCGGCTGCAATGGCAGGGTGCTGAAATAATGAAATCGTAATAACAGAGTACGACTGATGCCGAGACATGTTCTCTCATGCACATAGATTGAAAGTCTTAAAAACGTGAAGAAAAAAAAGATTTGAACTAAGCATGATTGATGAAGGAATAGTATCAATTTTGATCATGGAAAGAAACAACTTTGGTGTCAAATCAAACTGTATTTGCACGCCGTCGGCTTAGGAATTCAGCTCGCTTGGCTGAATTTCACCTAGATGTTTGTTAGGGCTTTTTGTGAGTCTACCATCCTCCAGCTTTCTCCATCTGCAGTAACGAGATTAGAGTCAGCGCTCCCCACAGGGAGCCCATCCTCGTGTTTCTTAAACATCCTCTGGAAGGATTTAGGCAAGTAAATAGGTGCGGTGATAACATACAGCGTTTCCATTTAACTTTGTTAGCTGAAATATGCGGACACGGTTACGACAGTGGCCTATGCTGCCTATGTAGTCTCATTTCATTAGTTCTCTCAGATGGCTATATCCTTATATGTATCCTGCTTGCATGAGCTTATTGACAGGTCAGTGAATAAATAGCCTATACCCGACCCTCTAATGATCCCACTGACCTCAACAATATGATGCAGCGCTGACCCTTGCTTTTTCCTTTCTCCACTAAGGAAATCCACATTCCTTAGTGCCATCCTAAGCCGGTAACATCAACAAAGAGGGGGCACACCCTCCAAAACGGTTGTAAGACCGATTCTGAGTCTATATGTATATATATTGCCTCAGTATTCAGTGGAGCGGCCTCATGCGCAGGAATTCTGGTGGGATTTAAGGATGATTTGGGTCATATTTATTCTTGGCAGGGAGGTATAGGGGAAGCCTTCTGGGGGCTTTTTAGTCAGAATATGTCCCAAGAGCCAAGATCCTGTAGCAGTAACAGATGTTTTGGCATGTATGTAGAGGCTCAGACTTTTGGTTCAACATTGTGGTTCACTGACATTATGTTATTTAAAATATACAGTATGATCACGTCGTGGTCATTCATCCTTGAGAGACACCTGATACGACCTTTAAATTGCTTCAATTCACAGACAGAGAGAGACATGCATGCTAATTGAAAATCAGGGGGCCAGAGTGCAGTATTTCATATAATTATGGTAAGTTGGTGAACTTTGCTTCATGATAATCAGTTCCACCGGCAGACTAAACATTTGGAAGAAAGAGCCCTCAGATTTTAAACATGATTCGGGCGGGCAGGTCGAGTCCCATTGTCCCAACAGATGTAACAACATGTGTGCCAACAAAGTCTGTTTTTATCTAGAGGAAGTTAACAGTATCAAACAATGGGGAAATTCCTACAGAATTCCATGCAACGCAAACAGCATCACATAATGCAAACAGGGTATAATACCATAATTTGCGTCGTCAGAGTAGATGGTGGCCATGAATCATGGCATATTAGCTGAAAGAAAACATAAAGAAGCCAAAAAGTAAGGTGATTTAATTTGTAATTTGTTTAAAAAATGTGACCAGTTGAAATATGCTGTTTTTTTTTCTAATTAAAACTCTTCAACTCTATAACACCACACAAAATCTCTGCGACTCAAGTCCTTGCCCTTGCCTTCAAACTTCACCCCACTCTCCTCAACTCTGCTTCCCGGCAGAGAGACTGCACATAATTCATCCTGTGTAGACGAAGGTGATGTATTCTTTTCATGTACAGAGGAAGCGCAATATCCTGTTCCCGCACCGGGCCTAATACCACACTGAGGCAGGGTGGCCCCCCTCTCCAGGGCCTGAGTGCTCCTGAAACCAAAGCCACGGGCTTTCTGAGACTGTGATATATGAGGTGTCTGTCTGTCTGTGCTTCTGAGGCGGCCTGTTAAAGCGTCAGTAAAAGCACGGCCTAATGGGCTGCCTCTCTTCAGAGCACAGGGGGGAATGGTTCTCATTTTAGCGGCAATATGTTCCTTGTGGCAGAGGCTCCCAAAGTTTTATTGAACCAACATTTTCTCTCACTGTGTCACTGCTCTGAAATGTAATATTTCAAGTTTCTCTCATGTTAACACAATCCAAATGAATACATTTACTCTCATCAGATCCCTGTTTACCACACAAACCGTTTGGCCCCAAGGCGTCTTTGTGTCAAACGATGAAGCTGTGGGAAGCAACTTGCCACGAGGAGTCTAGTAATGGAAAGAAGCGGTTCTTATATGGATCAATACTAAATCCCTCAACAAAGGTTGCTTTCAAGCTTTGTTGGCACCTCCATCAACTAAGGTCTCCTCTGATGGCGAGTCATCTATATAAAAACCCCTGAACAGGAACCGAGTGTTTTACAAGGCATCCATGTTGCTGGTCTGACTCCAGACCTTCCCTTATTGCTTATTAGGGCTGAACAACGTTTGTGCTTGTGTTGCAGGCTATTTTGCTGGATATAAAAATACTCTGTGTATTTTATCTCCACAACATCTTTTAAGAAACAACATCGTTTGTTTGATGAGATGTGGTGGACCGAGTTTTTTTTCATGGCACATGATTATCCCAATAGCTGTCAATAAAAATAGCAAACAAACAACACATAAAAAACACAAAACAGGAAATATCCTAACATGCACACTCAAAATGTGCTTTGCTTTCATTCTACAAGGCATATTTGGGGGTGGCAGAGTGGCCTAGTGGTTCGAGCCTGCATGCATCTGCCTTGTTGAAGTGTCCTTGAGCAAGGCACTGAATCCCTACCAGCTGCAGGTAGGCTGTCACTGTTGTCCCTGACCTCTGACCTTCCAGGAGGGAAACAAGCAAAGAGAGCATTCCCTATGGGGATCAATAAAACAGACATCACATTATTAGGCTTTCTCCGTTTGGAATGAAATGCAAATAAATAATTATAGTAACGGCACCTGTCTGTCTGGTTCCACACAACACACACCTGTGAGAACTGGGAGGTGTAGGCTACCTGTGTGTCCCGGCAGGCTGAGCCCTCCTCCTCTCTGCCACCGTCACTGTTTCCCTGGAAGCCGAGAGAAACCAGTCAGACGTCCTGTCGTCCTCCGCTCCACACACCGCAGGACGCTGACAGACACTGGGGGAATGCGTAGCAAATCCCGACGTTTATCGGGATTTTTTCAGAGGGGAGAGCTGTGTTTTCAGAAGTGCATCTTCGCGGTGCGTCGTTTCTAGCATGATCGCTCGTTTCTCGTGGTAGAAATGTCTCACCAACAGCGGGTCGTCCAACTCTCCGCCGCTTCGCTGGCTCTGGTCTTCGGCAAGGAAGAGGAGAGTTTGCGCGCCGGTGGAGAAAAACTCACCGCCGACGCCGCCACCGCGAGCGGCCAGGAGATTTTTGCGGACTTCAAAGCGCAAAACCTGCGAAGTTTTTGGAATAAAAGGCTCGTGAAGGCTGTAGCCGAGGTCTACTTTCAGGGATGGATGGAAAATTTGGTGCTTTTCGTTCAAGGAAACGCGAACAACTTGGAGGTGCTGAGGGAGGCATGGATGCGCAGGGCGCTGAGGTCACCCAAAGGATTTGTCATCAAAGCTGTTGGTATGTAACGTTAGTCCTGTCAATTAGCCGTCATCAGTGTTTTTATACAGTATGTTACCATTAATGTAAGTAATATGCCTCTCTGCGTGCTCCTTAACAAGAAACAACTATGCCTATAGTCATCCAATAATGATTTTTAGAAGATACAAATATATACAAATAAACAAAATCTAGAAGTCCCTATAGGAATAATATAGTGACACCATAGGTAATTAAAAAATACCACGAAGAGGTGACCTTACGCTCGCCATTGAGTACCACAGACATAATTAAAGTCCCTATAGAGATAGCCTATTAATGTGATATTTCGTCAGGGCAAATTGTAGGGGCACGCGAGTAACAGCTTTTGTTTACTTTACAGCTCAGAGAGAAATGTGTTAAAGCAATAAAGCTTTAAAAACATCGGACATGAGAGCTGACAGTGGGGTTAAACGCCCTGTGGAGTAAATAGCCCTCCTCTTCTGTGTTTTCCCCCTCAGTACTAGGTCCTTGATTTTTTGTCAAATTTGATGTCAATAGGCCTACATTTCTTAAATGTCTTCCTTATCCTACAATTTAACAGTGCCATTTTCAGTGTGAAATTTGATCCACAAAAACAAATTGTGATAATGTATTTGTCTCATGAAATAGTCAGACATGCATCATCTTGTTAATGTGTGTGTACAGGCATACAACTGGCAACTGTTGCTCCACTTTTGTCTCTGAAATAATTACCTTATGTGACACCCAGCATGACATTTACAGTTTTTCCTTCATATTCTATTCTTGCAAAAAGACACCATTCACAAAAGTGACATCATTTTTAAAGGAGGTTTCTTTACTCCAGCTCACCCTCTGGTCCCACATTTAGCTGCAGTGCCTAATGAGCAGTGCATAGAGTCACCAGCTGTAAGTTGTTGGAGAGGGTTGGAGAACTGCCCATGTCACCAATACTGTTATGTTTGTGACTGTCACAGGCTGAGAGATGATGTCCCATCAGCCTGGCTTCCCCCAGTCTCTCTTCTGTTGTTGACACAGTTGTGTGTTTACCAAAGCTTGTTAACAAACCTCTGTATACCATGTAATTACTTCTAATTGCTCTCTCTCTCTCTCTCTCTCTCTCCCTCTCTCCCTCTCCAAATGTGTCTGTGTTTTGAGGCAGCATATAGCAACAGAGAAACAATGAATGGAAACCTTCATACAGCTTCCTATAGCATGATCTCATGGGCTGTAAATGCCTGACAGCACCGGCTGCTGGAGAAAATGACAGCTCTGTGTGGATGTTAGACCTAATGATAGTACTCTTAGGAGGATACAGCAGGTTATTCACATTTTTAGCCTTACTTTATAGAGGAAAGACACTAAACAGTGAGTTATGGGAAATAGATATGTGGGAAGCATTAAAATGATTTTGCGTTTCTGCCACGAAGCACCACATTCCCACTCAAAACTACACAATTATCCCATAAAACTGCAAAATTAAATTTTGAAATTGCATGATGCGAGAGGGTTAGTATTGCTGCATCACACACACACACACACACGTCTTTTCCAATTGTTAGGATGAAAGTTGGCTCCTTTTGGTCGTCGCTTATTGAAACAGTGTCCCGGCAACAAACACTGGCTCTGAGTTGCCATTTGGTCCAGCTGCCCTGCCTTTCCATTCATCTGCCTGTCTTTGTCTGTACGTTATTTTGCCTGGATGCTTGCCCTCGCCACTGTCTACCTGCTGACTTAGTATCAGCCTGTCGGCTCTGCCAGATTGAGCAGTGCGAGGAGAAGGAGCGTACAGGCGAGGAATGTGAGGGAGAGGAAAAGACCACACAGGGGGAGACCCGGGAGGGGATGGAGCGAGGGGGAGGGGGAGACTGACACGCCGCCCTGCTGTGAGACAGTATGTTTCTGGCCCTAAGCCTCAACTCAGCACAAATGCTCACCCACACGCAAACAAACACCATATGGGGCAAAGGCGATGATTAGCCTATTACCATGTACGGTATCACGAACATACATGAGCTCATAGTCAAAATGCAAGGCAGGCATTGACACCACAACAGACTCATCAGGCACGGCCTCTCGCTGGGCAAACCTGTCCTCTTAACACCAGAACCCCGTAAGCAAACACACGTCTGCGGACATGTCACCTCCTTCTCCTCCCTTTAACAAATTTGCCGCCTCACACCACGGCAATTTGTATGGAAATCAGCCCGGGGGTTGTCAGCCTGGGTTACTGCCTTCTTGCTGAGAATCGGTCAGCAGTGAATCACCGCTCAACTGGCTGCCGGCCGCAGTCGCTTTCTATCGCCCGGCCCCGCAGGATTAATGTCCCTCCATTTCATGGCCAGTGAAGGACTACGGGAGACAGACTCGTAGCGGGATATCAGGCGTGGACAAAGAGGCCTTGACATTGTCCTGATATAAAGACGTCAGCTGGAAATTGGAAATGTTATGAGTTATGGGCCACAGTGAATTTAAAGCAGGCCAATTTCCTTCCTCAGGTCAGAATAAGGCTGGAAAGTGACTTTACTGACTTGAGCTAAGTTTTTTCAGCGAAGGGACACAGATTAGGAGACGCTGACCTAAAACTAACCAGGTGTGGGTTTTAGTTAACGGTGTTGGAGAGAGAGAGATGACAAAACAAAATATGCGGACAAAGAGACTAGGTCACGGTGATTTATCATGCTGATTCCTCATTCCTCTTGTCCGGTTATCAGTGCTAATGGGCTGAGCGAAGACAGAGTGTTCTGTGGGCCGCCAGCCACCTCTGGGCCTCTTCTGAAGAGGGGGCTATGCAGAGGAGGAGGAGGTTTGTGGGAGGTGGGGGTCGATGGAGGAAGGGGATTGTGGTGAGGTTAGGGGGAGGTAAACAGAGCAGGGTGAGGCGTTAGTATGAACAGGCTTCGTTGTTATCCTTGTGGGAACGGGCCCCGCTGGTACTGGGGTTGACCTCTCCGCTTCAAGTCACAAATGTCTGTCGGGTGTTTCTCTTCTCATTCTCATTCTCTTTCCCATGGTCTAAAGTTATCTTGTCTTTTCACCCCCTTTTTCCTCTTGAGCAGTTATTTACAGAATAACACCACAGTATAGTGAGTTGACGTCCTTGTTGCAGAGCCTGGTGCCTCATCACCAGTGTTTTAGTAAAGGCTCAAAAGAGATTCTTATGGAAGGACCATCCAGGTTGTTGTAATGCTCTCCTGTTGAAACCAGAGGCTTCATAATGACTGTTAGCTGCTCCTTCATTATTTAGAGCCTCAGTATTGTTTCTGCTGCAGGACGAGCATGGATCCACGAGCTAAAACATTTATACGGAGTTAGCCAGTGGTGTAATGAGGTGTCCTGTATCCTCCCCACAATCAACCTCTGTAACTGCCCTTGTCTTGAAGGGCTGGACAGGGTTTTGGACATGAACGTGACTGAATGAATCCCCCGGACGGGCCTCTCGCTTTCGCCATGGAAAGCTCTTCTTTGGCCATTAGAAGATATAGGTCTCCTTTTGTATATTCTTGGGGAACTAATGCACTGCTATGCTGCACTTTTTAGGCCAAGTTTCCTTTTTAAATGGTATGTTTCATTTAACTCACCATACCGTAAGGTGGTGAAGCATTCCTGAAATGCTTCATTTACTCTTGAGATCATTTCCTGAGCTCCGGCTCCGAGCGCCTTATTTTTGCTCTTTACTTTTCACTTGAAAGTGTTGTATTTTTACACAAGGGGTGTCTCCTTTCATGAGGGTATTTTGTCAAAGTCTCCAAGCTCTCTGCTAATGGTCATAACTCTTCCAGATGTTAGCTTATTAACCATGACACCCCCTTGCCGGGCCTTACCGGGGTTAAACGGCCCACCCTGTCCTGGCTAAGCAGCAAAGGTCAAAGGTTACAACCTCTTTGCTAACTAGCCCCCTTGGGGTCACTAAGCTTCAGAGGGTTTTTTTGGCGAGGCGGACAGAGCAGCCCACATCAATGCAGGATGTCCAGGTGTTCCTCACTCACACTGTGTGTCACTGAGGAAGTCCTGGTGCACAGAAGCACAGAAGAAGCCTCACTGTTTGGTAAAGAACACACACCTACACACACACACACACACACACACACACACACACACACACAATCACACACTCACTCATTAGGGGATAGAGGTTGCATGTCTGGTTAGAGATAGTTTGATTAGAGGAAACACCATACCTTTGTGTGTGGTGTGCGGTCTGCTTCACTCTGCTTTACTCTAGTACAACAGCTCTGTGGTACATCTACCATCTACCAGCCTCGCTGCTCTGAAACTATATTCCTTAAAGATATTGCTGTCTGGCTCCCTTGGCACTAGTAGTATGACATTAAGGTGTTACACATCTGAACCCAAACTATATGCTACTATTTGTCAAGCTCAAAGCCACTAAGAGTCAGTGTTATGACAGCAGCGGGTCCAATCTCGTACGTCTCACAAAAACACCAGAGGAATGTTTTTGGAGGAAACCATATACTAAATCTGCCAGTATCCAGCAGTGCGGAGGCTCCTGTGTCCGACTTCATCGCAGGTTCGCTAGACCAGAGGACCCCTAATTTAATTTAGCCTAAACAAACAAGCGACTGGATTTTAATTCAATTGTAACATAAAAAGTTTTGATATTACTCAGCCAATAACGGAACAGCCTCTGTGATTTATGTGCAGCCTAGTAGAACTATTAAATTGCCTCAAGTATATTACTGTTTACCCATAAATCAATTGCTATATGACAAGATGTTGGTATTGGGTAATTAGGCTACACTCTTATTACACAAGCTTCAATCTTATTATGTCTTTGTACCTCATTGGCCGCGGGCCCAGGGTGTGTGTCTGCACGCTATCTGTTGTGTCTTGTGTGCTGTTTCCTGGTGATTCGGGGCTTGCAGCAGATTGTTTATTATATAAGGCCCGGATTTGAAGAAACCTTGACCTCCATTCTCAAACATGACCCTTCACAGCGCCTGTACATGTGTGAGAGACTGTGTGCGCGTGTGTGTGTGCGTGTGCATGCCTCTCAGCACATCATTTGTTAGCTACATCCTTTCCCATCGAGCAGGAAGCTCACCCCCAATGCGAATCAGGCGAGCCGACCCCTTTATCGACCCAAATATTGAGCTCACCCATAGCGGTGGAGCGGTGCCAACAATAACAGATGAGGAGGTTCCTCTGTATCCCTCGGCTTATACACCCTGTCAGCAGCCGCTTGCACTTCCCTCCTGGGATTTGTCTTTATTCGCTCTCCGGTCAGGCGAGCGGGTCGACACAGAGGTGAGACAATATTGCATTAAATTTGGTATTACTATTACTCTTCAGTTTCCTGACAGGATGTTTTCTTTGCTTCACTTAGCATTGATAAAAGCAGCGGTACGCTAACACCGGCTCTGCGATAGCAAAGCGCTGTGTTATTGCATTACGTCAATGAAAAATACTTTCAAGGACCATGGACAGAGCTGAGCGCTGACCAGTTGTAGGACATTAGAAAGCTTTGGTTCATGTGGCAGACGTGGACCGGCGCTCTGTTCCAAATACTGGGATAACAAACACAGGGATCTGGTGCAGCTCAAGCTGGGTTAAACAGGAGGAAATGGGTTTCATCTGCGCCCAATGACTGCCATCACTCTTGATTAAGGGGTGTGGAGCTGCTGGAAAGCATGTTCACTCAGATTGTGTGTTTGTATGTGTGTGAGTGTGTGTTTTGGTGGTGGGGTGTCAGCAGAGAAAAGACACTTGGGTGGAGTGTGCTGAGAACACCTGGACCTCCTAAACATCCTCTAGAAGGGATGCTTGTGAAGCTAAAGCCATCTTCCTACTTCTGAGTCCAGTGAGTCAGTACAAGAGCGAAAAGCTTCACCACAATTTCTCTAATCCGTACAACCTTATTTACCCCATACAGCCAAAATGTTTTATACCATAAAAGATAAAACCACAGTAGTTGAGAAGAGAACTGGAATGTCTGGATCTTTAGCAAACTAAAACCTATTGGCAAGACTGCTTGTGTTAATCTTGACCCTTAAAGCATAATGTCAGCCATTTTCATAATTTTGGACTCCATTTTCCCATAATTATCCATCATATTGCACAACTCTGACCCAAACCTTGTGAATTGTTTCACTATAGAGCTACTTAAGTCTTGTTTGGCTGGGTGCGCAGCTCTCCAATACAGTCCTATAGGGCCAATGAACCCTCCAAAAACCAACCACAAAAGCACCCAAATCATGAAGCAGTAGGTTTTGATCAGAATCAATTGTTTGCATTGGAAAAAGATGGGGGGAAAAGTCCAGGTCAGAATAGGCCAGAGTTTTGCTTTAAGTCCTGCCTGCTGGCACCACATAGTGTTGGTATCATGTTACACAGAAAATACAGCCTGTCCTCCTCCACATTATTACTGCTCTCCAGTCAAACACCTGGTCAGCTGTGTTTCCTACTTCCCATGAACTATGATAACAGGTTTTTGTACAGTAGTTTAGAGTCAGGTCATTTAATTGTTCCTGACTCAATATGAGCAAGATCTCTTTGCAAAAAGCTCTTATTGTGACCTGCATAGTAAGCATAATTGAATTACATTATCTTTACAGCAGCAAGGATTTTGAGGAAAAGATCTGTGGTGATCAACTACTGTATGTATGAGTATACATTTAAAGTACAAAATATTAGGAACATCTTCCTGATACTTAGTTTTAGCCCCTTTTGCACAATCCACATCTCAATTGTCTCAAAGCTTAAAATCCTTCTCTGACTCATCTGCTTCTCTTTATCAACATCTCTTCCTTTGTGATTGGTATAGATTTAATAAGGGAAATCAATGAGGGATAATGGCTTTTAACTGTATTCATCTCATCAGGAAAAGAGTAAGTGTTTGTAATATTTCTTAAATTCAGTGTACATGTTTTAGGCTCTGTGAATGTCACTTTAGTCCCAGCCTGTTTATGCTTACTAGCCAACTCATGTTGATTGTTTGTATGGCAAGGGGTTTGCATGGCAAACTGAGTCTCAAAGCTGTAGTTGATGTCCATGCTAGATTTCAAGCCTGGTTGTGCTGTTTCTTCTTATTCTTTGCATGGGACAAGGCACTCCCACAGTAAAGGTCTCTATGGTGATGCAAGTCAACACAAAGCCTGCCTGTGTCCCTGTTTTAGCTCATGAATCCTCTTCTCTAAGTAATAACATTATAAGAGTGACATCCAAAAAAGTTTGGATGAAGAACAGAAAATTTGATTAGCACCCTTCTCTCTGCCTTTTTTTCTATTTCTCTGCTGAATAATGAGGTTCATCTCACTACTCTCTCTAGCATTTAAATGTCAGATTCATATCCTGCTAATATGGCTAAATTAGCTGAAATATATCTAATTTAGTCCACGCAAAAAAAATCCCCCTGAATTAATCTGGGTAGTCTGAGTTAGCATAGCACAAACCACGTCACTTTGCCAACAAACCCATTTCCTTAAACAGTGATTACAATGAGGGCACAGTCTGAATTTTGCTCTTTGCCTCCCATTTCAAGCCTTCACTTAATATTTAAACACTGAGAACGCTCTGAGATAGTGAAACGTCGAAGTTTCAGATTAAATATTTATCTAATGCCTCCAAGTTAGGGGGCGGGAATGCTGATTTTTACTGTCGCCAATCAATAAAGCTGTTAAATCATCAAGTAGTCAGTGGTTCGGTGTTTCATTTTTACTGCACATTAATGTGTTTTTAAATGGGTTGGTGGCATTCATGTTGAAAACACCTCACCAGGTCATATGTGAACCCCAATGACAATGTTTCTTACACATCCAACGACAGATAATTATCACACAAGTTAGTACTAGATCAAGGCTTCATTTAATTCCAAGTGATTTCAGAGGGAAATGGCAGGAAAGGGCTGTGCTGCACATTAGTGTTTACCAGTGTTGTTCCACTGTTCTGGGTTTGGTTGCTGGGACGGTGATTGCTCTGTGAAGGGATCTTTTCACTCGGTTTATTGGTCCACTTTACTGCAGGGCCCACATCTGTGTGTTAGTGAAAGACACGAGTTGTAAAAGACATTTAAAGTGTCATGCACACACACACACACACACACACACACACATATATATATATATAAGAAGGCAAGGGCGTGTCTTGGACGCCTGCTGGTCCCGAAGCTAGAGGACCAAAACAAAGGGAAATGGTGGTGGGACTGGGAGGGTGTGGCAACATAAATTACAGCTGACATCTCTTCCCATTACACTGAATCTGACTGTGTGAATGTTTGACATTGTCCTACCAGAGACTTAACTTAGATCTTCCACTTATAGCCTGCAGATCCACTGAAGCGTGTCCTTCACAGGGTCTGAGTCGGTGGGAGACAGGGGGGGTTTCTGCAGTTTGGGCCGACCTCAAGTTCATGTTGAATGCCATGCAGTGTGTCCTTAATGAGGGAGAGAGAAGATTAGCCTGTTTGCTTACTGGAGCCTAAAAGATTAGACGATAGAGATGAGATAAGGAGGTGTGTGTGTGTGTGTGTGTGTGTGTGTGTGTGTGTGTGTGTGTGTGTGTGTCTGTGTGTGTGTGTGTGTGTGTGTGTGTGTGTGTGTGTGTGTGTGCTTCCAGAGAGGTCACAGAGTGAAGGATTGTGGGAACAAGCCTGATGTTTCAATTAGATCTTACCTGTGATAGCGTGGAGGTGGAAGGTCAAGGACTAGATTCTATCACAGCTCTCTTTATTTCTTATTTTCTGTTCCTCAACAAGACCTGAATATGGTGTATATCCTGTCTATCTGAATCTGTGGATCTATGATTGACCTTCCCACTCCAGTCAGAGCAGCAGGATCACTTCCCATCCTCCATCGTAGGCTGAAAACTCCCTCATGTCACCTTCTCTACACTGAATCACATCCCCTCTCCCACAGCAAAACTAGAAAGAAAAGTTGCACTGCAATTTACTTTGCGTGCCATCATGTCAGATTTTGCAGGATTTTTTGTTTGTATTGTTTTATGACACAAAGGGAGATTACTTCACGGCACAAATCAGGAATCGTTTTGCATGACACACAGCTTTATTTTGTATCCTACCTGCACGATAGCTTACTATGCAGGAATGCATATTGGGGTGTTATTGGCTTTTATCATTCTTGCTTTTCAAAACAAACACGTTGAAGTAGCAACACCTTTTTTGTGGAAATGTGGTCTTAATTTTATGGGAAATGTGGTCTTAATTTTGAGAAACACAAAATACCACATGTGACACCTTTAAAACCTTAGATATTTTGGCTACATTTTATGTATTCTACTTATCTGCACTTATATAGCACTGATATACTGGATATAGGAGCCAGAAAGCTCCTCATCAGTCCAGTGATGAAAGGAAAAAAACATAGAACGTTATTGTTGTATGGCATTAATGCTTTACAGCTAAGTATATGTCTATATTTATTCTGACATATTTGTTTACAACCTCACTTCTAGCAGCTAGTGTCAGTCATAATTAAAGCAAACTAGTTAGTTGCTAACCTCTATGGTAAATTACCACAAGAAGGCTAACAAGCCAGCCGACCTGTATAGCTGTAAGTGAATTTTCAACAACAAAAAATTTATTCTGAATGCACTATTAGCGTTTTGAGAATAACTGATGACATACGGCTCATGCACGTTTCAAAATGTCTGACATCTTCGTGCCCAGCAGACCTGCTTGGGCTGGTGGCAAAAACTCCCTTCCACCGCTCTCCTTAGATCTTACTTTTACTCTTTTCCTAGCAGCTTTCTCTTACACAATCATTGTAGGGCCTCAGGAATATTGTCAGGGTGCTGGTTGCATGTTATGATTATGGTCTTGGAATTGAGGTTTATTCTACTGTTGTAGGCTACTCTATTCTAAGCTAAAATGTCAGCTTAAATGCTTAAAATGTAAATGTAAAATTATATAACAGCATGAGGGATATAGCTTAGTTCTGTGCTTCTGTGTGTGGTGATCAAAGCCAAACCTTGGCTCATAAATCGGACTGTTTCAAGAGTACGGAAACAGTGTGTGTTGTATGCTGTTACCAAGGTGAGTTGTAAAGATTAACAGGTACATCCAGTCTTCACCTGCCAAACGTTAGAGTGACATATTGTCCCTCCCCTCTAGGCACTGAGGAGATGCCAGTTGTCCTGAGAAACACTGCGTAGAAACAGTGTTTGGGTTTGTGTTGCCACACGACTGAAAATGTCACTTTGTATCACTCTGGCAGTCAAGCTGCTGCACTTTGGCAGCATGTTGCCCTCTCCATCCCCCTAGAAAAGATCACTTGAAGATAGCATCACTTTCAGATTAAATCTATACAGACAGACTTTTACTGCCACTGCACTGAAGCGTATGGAAGATGTACTGTATGTGCTGTATGTGCGAGAGCGTGGCGTGTTAATATTCCCCTCCAAGAGACTGGAGGTAATGCAATCACGTATGAAATGGGACTCATGCGGCTCTAACCACACGGCCATGTGAATACATGTGGCATTGATCAGTGTCAGCAGCCGAAAAGGTCTGTGTTTCTCGAGAGGAGAGAAGCTCTCTGTCAATCTTCTCCACAATCTGAGGAGTATGATTTCAATCATTTTTCATTTTCAGCCATAAGCAGCTGTTTATTTGCAGGGACGGCTCATGACATGACAAGATGTAACTGTTTTTAGCTCTAGCTGGAAGAGAAAATAGTGCAGGCTGTGTCACTTCTTCATTTCAGTGATATGATCAGTGCCATGACAGTAAAGTTTGAGGCTGGTTATATAGAATTGGTTTCCTGTGACAAAAAAATTCATGTAGAGTCTCCTTTACCTTAGTGGTTCTCAACCTGGGGGTCGGGACCACCCAGGAGGTCGCAAGATTATTTTGGGGGGTCACAAGATGATTTATGGGATAAGAAAAAAACATATTTCTACGATACAAATGTATTTTTGCTCATTTTTGCTTTTTTCTTCTAGGCCTAATCAAATGAAACAACCTGATAATGGAAAATCATTCTTTAGTTGAACTGTTCACCACTCTGCATATGCAGCCTGTGATGGGGGGTCACAAGTAGGCATCGCTTCCTTTTAAGGGGTCACTAGCCAAAAAAAGTCAAGAACCACCATTCTATGCCTAACTTGCCTCGACAGAAGCCTCGTCTCCTGTTTGACTCTCTAGCTGCTGTTTCCCTCCCTCTTCCTTGTGGCACTGGGTTCTGTTGCCATGGCATCCAGCAGGGTATTCATGCTGTGTATGACAAAGGGTGTAATGTCCGCGGCCCAGTCTTAGATTACAGGAACACAGAGGTCCGCTCCCCCTGGAGAGAAGACGGTTACCACAGTGAACCTCCCCGACGGTCACGCCTGCTAATGTTAGACTCAATAAACACTAATCCTCTGCCTGGCCCATCCTTCCATTACACCAACTTTTTCCCACCTGGGTTTCTTCACAAATAAACTGCTTTGGACATGTTTTTGTCCTCTGCCAAACACCTGAATTGTCTCACTTTCTCCTTTTTACCCTCCGCAAGGTGGGCGCTGCTAACAGACCTGAATTAAATCGCATATGGGAAACATGCTCTTCCTCTAACCCATTTCTCTTTTCAACTCTCTTAAGAGTACAAGTGATAACAGGTCTCAGACAGGATGTCCTGCTTAGAAGCAGGACATGGCCAGTAATGTAGCGTGTAGAGAGGATGTTGCTTCCATCTACCAAAGTTGCCTCTATGCAACGAGGACTGGAAAGTCATTTCAAAGGAGGTTTTTCCATTAGCTGGTTGATTCTCTATGATTACTACATTAGTTTTATTTATTTTTCAAAATACTTTCCTCCCTCTGACCCTATCATATACTTGCTGACCTTTCTCGTCTGTTGGGTGTTGACAATAGTCGGGGGCGGTTGCTATGCGGACAGCCTGGCAGGCATTCCTATAGGAAGTTAACAACAATGGAGAGCAAAGGCAGCAGCACTAATTCACTGCCGAGGGAGACTGCTATTGAGATATCCGCTCTGAGGTTTAGTCAGATTAACGTCTTCTGTCATTGCTGGGGAAGGCAGATGTTTTCTACAATGCCTCGCTGTGTCACAGGATCAGGTTTACAAAGAAAGACCCCTGCCTCCGAGCCTTAGGAGCTTTAATTGAGCTTACAGTTTACTGATAATTGATGTTTGTGTAGGTTAAATAACTTCACTTGAGATATTCCTCACTCTAGATAAGACATGTTCACCTCAAAGGCCGTGCGTCTTTTTCTAAAAACACAGAATGATTCATAAATTGCAGAAAGGAAATCTGTCTCTTGATTAAAGGCTGTTCTATATAGTTAATACATAATGACATGTTGAATTCTTCCTCATTGGTGGCAACCGTTCTGTGTGTGCAACACTGGAAAAGTAAAGTTATTAATTAGTAGTCTTGCCTGTGTCTGTGTGTGCATCTGTGTGTGTGTGTGTGTGTGTGTGTGTGTATGTGTGTGTGCGCTATACCATGCTCTACCATGCTCTACCATGGCAGCTATTTGATTAGTCGTTTATTTTCCCTGTCTTGGACATAAGTGGTTCAAGTGTGAGGGTTGTAAATGTTTACTTTAATGGGAGTGTGAGCTTGGCAGTGTTTTCACTGAATGCCCTGGGGTTGACGGGTGAATCACTCACAGTCACACACGCCACATGTTTGAGTTTAAGCCTGAATTCACACATTTATACATGGAGCATTGTTGTCAGCACAACTGAAAACCTCAAGGCACATGGGGGAAATCAATCAATCAATAACAAAAAGAAGTTAAATCTCCCCTGACCACATGACTGATTTGCATTTCATGTGACTGGCATTTTTACAGGGTGCACCAAAGCCTGCCAATAGTATTGGATAATGCCCTGCAATAACTGCCAATAATGCCATAATGCTACTCTCTGTGGTGCTATGACAACATTATGAAGTTTATATCTGAATACAGGTTTTGCTTGTTGATTTGACACCATTTTGTTTTTTCTGTTTGTCGTTTAACTAGATTTTTTTTATCCGTGGGCTATTAAATTCAGGCCAATAAATAAAATACAAGTACAGCATGAGTAAGCACATCTTTTTCTGCATCAGTATCACATCTCATCGCTTATCCCTAAATCCACCCACTATGCACCTTGCATTAATGAGCTGTAGCTGATTAACTAAAACCAATTTTCCAGTCCTGTGAGTAAGGTCATGTTCATGCCCTTGTGTCTGCAGTTGATGTTCGTTGTAGTTGAGCCATCTTAAAAGGAGACTGGGGAGTTTGTCTTAGCCCGGCCCAGATGCTAATCATTCATCAGCAGTGGGACCCGGCCTGGTTTGTTTTGGTGCCTTCACTATGGATATATTTTTGCAGAGAATTCACCCAAGAAACAGCTCTTGGTGGCTCTGGTGATATATATACTGTATATACTGTATGTCAGTAGTTTAAATCATACAGACCTTTAAAAAACAGTTAAGGGCTAAGGGCTACAGTAGCTATGCAAACATTTTCCATTTCCCCTGCATAGCAGCCCTCACAGGTCTCTACTGACTGCCCTCTTATCATTTTAGTAGCCATTTTGCTTCCATCCTTCCAAGAATTAAGCTTAGTTGAACTGGGGAAGCAAAATGGTGCAGGGGAAAGCAACCCAGTGGCCAGCTGTTGCTTTGCAGTTGCCTAACCTTGTGGGAAAAAATAGTTAAATGGCAAATAAGTCATACTTATCTATGGACAAAAAAGTGTAAATGTTTTTAAATAAAACAGAGCCTGTGAGACAACATACCCCAACACAGACTGATAATGTCTGAAAATGTGTCCCAGTTGCCTCTTGTCTCTGAACAAGATAACAGGTTGACTAAATTAGAGACAATCTGGTTTGTGAATCTCTTGTCACACAGTGAGGTAACCAATTATTCAGATAAAACTGTCTCAAAGTTCACATTCAGTCTTGATGTCCCATCCTTATCTTGGGGTGTGGTGGGGTCTTTATGGCACTGCGATACCCCACCACCACCACCACCAGCACACACACACACACACACACACACACACACACACACACACACACACATACACCCTCACCCCACCCCTTCATTGTAGGCTTTGCACTTGGTATGAAACAGCATTAAAACTAGCCCATAAAAACACTATTTGCCCGAGGCAGCTAAATCACTGAGACTCAGTTGCAGTTGCTTGTCTTTGGTGCTGAGATAAAATGTCTCTAAAATGTCTGGTGTGTTTTGAAAGCAGCTCGTTTTTTGATTTCAAAGCCCTGTGGCTTCTGTCTGATGGGCTCCCAGAGTTTGTTTGTATGACACTGGAATGCTGTCAAAACCTTTGAGTCTGTCTGATTGGTGGTATTTTGATGTGAGGTGTGCGTACATAGAATGAGTTTCATACTGTTTTTACAGAGACCAAGTGTTTCCAAGAATCTCTGTCTATCTATTTCTCATTCTCCCTCACTTTCTACAACATGTTTGTCTAAGGGCACCTCCTAGACCAGTAGAGCCTTAAGATATGGGGGGGCAGGATATCTGATCTGCCCAGCAGGCAGACTTGTGGTCATTTCTGTGGGAGTAATGGAATTCTGTGGTCTGTCCCAGTATAGATGGAATTTCAATAGCAGTCAGGCATGGTTCACATAACTCACATAAATAGACCACCTCGGTCATGATTTAGAAGGTGGCTAGAAAAGGAATGTCAACTTCAGTTCTTTGAGTTGTTTGCACTGGCAGGACAAGTCAGAGAGAGAGCTCTCTAACCCAGGTGTGTTTGTGTGTACTACAGCAGGCCCACCTGTTTCGCCCAGTAATGTGTGTGTGTGTGTGTGTGTGGGTGTGTGTGTTTCAGGTGATCTGTCCCCGGTGCAGATGTCCCCTGTCCCCCAGTCCCAGTTCATCCCGCTGGCTGAGGTGCTGTGCTCCGTCATCTCAGATATGAACTCCTCCCACATCACCGTCAACCAGGAAGCACTTGTCAACCACATGAGCAAAGCCCATCCAGGTAACCCATAAAACATTGCCTGTCTGTGCAGGACAAGGCAAGCAGCTGTTGCAAACTCTTCTTGTTTCTTGTCATGTAACCAGTATTATTCCACTGTGATAATCTTGTTGGGCTCTTTAACCAGAGACATTTTTTCCTCTCACTCACTCTTCTGCTAATTACCCTTTTCTCTTTCTCTGTTCTCTTTCTCTCAGGGATGACCATCCCCACTCAGGACATCCTGTATAATGCTCTAGGCAATCTGATCAAGGAGCGTAAGATTTACCACACAGGAGAGGGCTACTTCATTGTCACGCCACAGACCTACTTTATCACCAACAGCGTGGTCCGAGAGAAGAGCTGGTGGACCTCGGGTTCAGGCGACGACCCTCCCTCACCTCCTCCCATCACCTACCTTTTGAGCAATGAGGCCTGCATGGAGAACACTCAGACACCCCTAGTGGCCCACTGCAAGTCCTGCAGCTGCTTTGCCCCTCTCCAAACATCCACTAACGTCACCACCACTACCGTAACTGCCACTGTCCCTCCCTCTACTGTCCCAGACCAGCATTCTGTCTCAGTATCCATTAGTGAATGCACAGGCAAGAGCTTGAAGTGGCCCCGACCATTAGATCACAAACCCACAGTGCAGCATCAGTCCACCTCCACAGCAGCAGACTACCAGGCCAGCGAGGTCAGCAAAACCACAGCCACCACTAACGCCACTAGCCGCAAGGAAAAAGACAACAAACCAGGAAGGAAATTTGGTCTCAGTCTGTTCCGGAGGAATGGAGGGAAAAAAGACAAGCCAAAGAAGGAGTATGCATCATTTTCAGGCCAGTTCCCTCCGGAAGAGTGGCCAGTAAGGGACGAGGATGACCTCAATAACTTGCCTCGTGACCTGGAGCATGCCATCATCAAACGCATCAACCCTGAACTCACTGTGGACAACTTGACACGCCATACAGTCCTTATGAAGAAGCTGGAGGAGAGAGGGGAGAGGGGGATAGACAAGGTGTTGGACAAGGGTCTGGATAAGGATGATAGGGGAGTAGACAAGGGAATGTCAACCGAGATCCTAACTTTCTCCAAACCCAGGCACCATCACTCCTCCAGGGCAGGGGCAGGGAGGAGATTGGCCCCCAAGGCCTCTCGCAGCAAGAGGAGAGCCCACTCCTCCAAGGAGAAGCAGAGGGATAGGGAAAAGGAGAGGATTAAGAGTAAGGCCCCCATATGTGGGGATGACTACCCAGAGGAGGAGGACCTGATCCCCTCTCGGCTCAGAGTGGAAATCCCTGTTGATGAACCAGAGTACCTGGAGGAGGCTCGAGCTGTGGAGGGAAAATGTCTTTATAAGAAACGCATTGACAACCCGTTTCAAACTCAGCCAATCAAAGAGCCTGCTGAGACCACAATTACCGCCACCATGACCGCTGCCACCAATAGAGAGCAAAGGAGGCGAGAGGTGAAGGAGGGCAAGACTTCAGCGCCAGGGAAGAAGGAACGAGCAGGTCACCGCTCCAAATCATGGGACCCGCATCGGGCCAAAGGTATTGTAGCAGATGCGGAGCATACAGGGAAATCCCGTACATCTGAGGACAGGTATGACTGTGTCAATGAGAGCGGCTTTACTGCTGATCATCTGCTGCAACCAGACATGAAACTCAGCAGAGAGCTGCCATCAGACTACAGCTCAGCCTACCCCGAGAGTAGTACCCTAAGGATAGACGACAAGGTCCGAAACCAGAGGGAGGGAAACAGCAGGGAACCCTGGGAGAGAGAAGGCAAACGCCGGCCTTTACCGGAGGCAGAGTACAGGAGTGTAACAGACCACAGGCACCAAATGGGCCAGACTACAGAGGATGACATCCCTAACACTCAATCATACACTGAAACTGACTCCATTCTCCCTACCCATCCCTATGATCCAGCCATAAACCACTTGTACAATCCAGCTCTGGCCTGGCCTAAGTCCTCTCTACAGCGGAAACACTCCCTCAGACACTCAAACACACAAGGGGACAATATTCAGAGGCCTGGTCGGCTCTCTCCACACCAGCAGGCCTGTAGCACCACAGCCAACCAAGAACAACCGGGGACAGGAACCAGCATCATTGTCAGTAGTAGAGAGCAAAGGGCCACGGCCCATGGAGAGAGACTGGAGCTGACAGCTGACAGCAGCGTCTTAATGACAGACACTGATGGCTTCATAGAAGATGACCACAGGCTCTACCAGAGAGCAGATGAACAAGATGAGGATGCCTGTAGCTCCTTGTGTCTGAATGAGGAGGAGATTATAGAAGCTGCAATGGCCTACCAAACAAGTGTAGCCCACTACCATGACCCCCAGTTGGTTTACCATGACCATGAATCTGATTTGCAATACCAAGACCCCCACAGCCACTATCATAATTCCCACTCTCACCACCCGCAAGTCAAATCCATACAAGATGACAGGGACAGCACTTACAAAGAGAGCATTCCTGTTACCACCCAGAGGGAAAACTCTCTCAGCCCCACCAGACTTGGGGAGACCAGCTGGAGACCCCACCATCACCATCAGAGGACTAGATCACCAGGGGCCCAGAGCGAGCCTAGCCCCAGGCAAGGAACATTGCTCCAGGGGGAAAGACGGGAGGCCAGCCTTAATTTCGACTGTCTAGAAACCCCTGAGGTTGCAGAGAGCAGTATCTTTGACTACTGCCAGACTAGTGAGATGGAATCGGACACTGAGACCCTCCGAAAGTCCATTGATGAAGGTGATGGCGAATCTGCTCACTGGGGTTGTGAGGTGGAGGAAGTGGAGGAGGGGGGATTTGAGACCCTCAGTGACAGGGAAGTCCCTCAGACTCACAGTGCCAGTCTGAGCATGCCCAGTGAAGCCAGAGGGGCAGAGATTGGGGAAACAGGGGAAGGAGAGAGCCAGAGCATCACAGGAGACAGTGGTATAGATTCCCCTCGGTGAGTGGTTCTCACTACAGCTATTCATATTAGCTATAATAACTTCAATACTGTGTTTTTCTTTAATTATAGCTCAGTTTTAGAGCAGTGGTGACATCTTGTTAAACTCATTTAACTGACTGAAATGTAGGCAGACTGAGACTGACTAAAAGGTTTTATTTGTGAAGAGAAAAAAGAAGGTCCACCACCAATGAAGTCTCTAGGCCAGTGTTTAACTAGTCTTCACACTTTAGGCTCATATCCTATCTCAAGCTTCTGCTGTAACCCAGCCCATTGAACAATCAGATCGACTATCACACTACATTCTGGAGGAGCTTTAGAGACAGGCAAAATAAGCACCATATTGAGGTTAGTTAACCTCTGGGTTAGATGTCTGTGGTTGACCCTACTCCAGAGTCTGTTTTTCCCTATAATGTAAATGGCAATAAAGCTGAACAAACACCTTGTGGCCAATTACAGCATCCAGTATTTGGACAGAAGGGAGTCATTTTGATAATTAGTATAATTACTCTGCAGCACTTATATCCTCATGTTATAATGAAAGAGGAAGAAAAGACTTCTTTTTTTAACATTGAACTTGCTGCGTACCCAGTGTATGTAGGTGGGTAGATGGAGTGCATGAGTGCATGAACATGTCACCTTGTTCAAATGGCGTATTTACGGAATACATCAACCTCTTGTGCCCCCTTTTTTCCCTATAGGACCCGTGTCAGTCTGGCCTCCAACAACACCGTGATTCTGGAGGGTCTCAAGAGAAGGGGTTTCCTACAGAACTTGGAGAAACTGCATTCCAAGAGCAGTGCCATAAGACCACAGAGCTCACTGCTGCAGCTCACCCCCGTCATGAACGTATAGCAGGCCTGAGTCCCCTGCTGAAGCTTTGTGTTGGACCCTAGAAATCTCCTGACACAGCTCAATATGAGAGGCCAAAACCAAGTCTGAGAACCTCCAATACTATGCAACTGTTTACGGTCTGAAATATATCCAGTGGGTTATACTTAGGTGCTTATCTCCAGATCTCAATACCTATTATAATAGAGGTCTGTGTACAGATGTATATTTTTTTTCTTTGTTGTAAATAACACTTTTGTAGTGGAGTATCCTAGGATGTATCCATTCATGGACTACATGGTATATGTGCTGTTAAATGCATGGTTTATTGACAGCTTGTGTTATGTAACTGTTTGTACAGTGACTGTGACAGTGAGTTTTTTCTCTCTCTACATTCCACATGGGTTGAAAAGTTCATGACAACATTCGTCTCACCATTTGTTTTTTGTCTCTTCTCCTGTAGCGATTTACCACAAATAAATCTGTGTATGTCACCAATGTGTCTTTCGTGTCATGAGTTAATTCCTCATAAAGGAACATACAACAGAGTATCTCAGTTCTAGCCAAGCACTCGCAATGACAGTGCAGTTAATTCAGTGAAAACATTAGTGATGCAAACCAGACATTGCGCTGCACCCAGGTTGATAAGTCCTGGGTGTTTTTCGAGGTTACTGACAGTGAGAGATCCCAACCTTGAGTGCCCACCTCAACCGGGAACTGAGGTCAGACCTGTAGTTGTGGAGGAATGCAAGCCAATGTAGTGTGTGGGGGAGGCAGCTTGCTGACATTACGTTGATGTTTTTACACAGTTCACAGACCATTCCCAAGAGCTTTTCCCATGGTTTGAATTACACCTTGAGCTTGGCTGTTCCAACAACTAGACTGGTCTGGTGTTTCTTTCAGTGTTGAGATTTCAGTGTAAGACTCAACTGTTTGAGTTGTAGAAAGGATCAGAATATTAACCTAGATCTCAAACACTGTCTGAAGTGCAATACCTGCTCTACATCTAGTTTCTCCCTATTGAATTGGTACAGCTGCTGCCATACTTAATTTTTTACATGGTAAAGAGCGACACCATGTGGACTTGTTGAAAAATGCAGGTGTGAGAGAAATCCAATATGCTGAAGTTCCCAAAATGTTGCTTATCAATTATAAAATTATGTACTTAATGGTGCAGCAAAATAAACCAGTATCACAAAGTGATACAGCATCTAGTGTCAAAACCAGATACCAACAGTCATGTGCCATTGCCCAGGACCTAAACAATTAAGGGTCTTCCGAATGAGCAACAGCAGTCCGCAAATAATTGTTTCTGAGCAAGACTGCCATCTAGCTGTATGGCTTACTGCTTTTCCCCAAATGATACCACAGAAAATCCTAGTAATTTACCATTAAGCCCATGTGATCTGCCTTATACAATGTACAGAACACCACAAGAGAGTCAACAACCTTTATTTATCCATATATGTGCCACTCAGAAATTGGGAAGAGATGTTTCAGGGTTTGCCCTTAAAAGAGAAGCCGATATGGATCAGTTACATTGTTACTTTTTTCTCTCTACATTGAGGCCATTGACAAAAATGGGGGGAAAAAAATTAAAGACAATATGGTCGTAACAGTGTAAACACATGGTAATATACATAAAAGCAAAAAAAGTAATAGGTATCAGTGACATCAAATTAAAATGTAGGGTAAGTTAGTATGAGTAAGAACAAAAGACTCCTGAAAACCCTAACTTTTTTTTTCTTCTTTTTTCAAATAACAGCTCGGCATACATTTCTACATAGCATGCAATAAGGCACCTATCTAACACAAGGAAGAAACCTATGCTACAGTTTGAAGCACAATTGTTATCCAAATAAAATGAAAAGAAAATATTGCTCACCATGTTCACTCCCATAAAAACAGTATATCTCTCATTCCCTTTCATATAACCCAAGCCATATCTAAAAAAATACATCAGTTTGTAAAAGATATTTTACACAGAACAGTAAATAGAGCGCAATCCAATGGAATTCGGAAAAATCTGAAAGTTCTGTAAAAGCAAGCTTTTCTCCTGTAGTCTTCTTTTTAGTATACACAATCGATCTGCTTGACCACATTGTGAGTTTGTAGAACATTATGAGTAAGAGTTACCTATATTCTATACACAGGTAATTGAATTAGTCTCCAAAGCAATAAAGAAAGTGTGTCATTGCATTTCAGTAATGTACATTTGGTGCTGGAGTACAGAGGAAAACGCACAGTAAATAATTAGGACACAGGTCATCTTGTAATATGCTACCCAGTATGTTTATTTTCTATTATGCATTTTCTTATGACTAAATTGCATCTCAATAGAATTAGGGTCTCAGCCAGTATTGCTCTCTGTACAGTCTGTTCAGCAGTGCTAACCCCTCGTAGACATACCAAAAACATAACCTGATAAATATAGAAGATGGCTCGTGTCTGATGGAGCCCAAACCCAAGATCAACAGCCTGCACGAGAGCACCTGCAACATTTCCTGGTATCTCCAACACTTAAAACAAAACAAATAAAAGTCATAAAGGAAAAAAAGGTGGAGACAAAGTGGATCTTACTATCAAAAATGTCATCTTCTGGAACATAACAGCACACTAGTCACCTATACATATATATAAAAAAGAAAATCATTAAATATTTACATAGGATTTCTTTGTCTGCTTCACATGGATTGTGGGGGTGAAAAGAAACTGCTAATTTATTTAAATCAAGACAACATAACTTTTCTCGTTCACCAATTGCGTTGGTAGCCTAGACTGCTACACGTCATGAATAAAGTTACAGCTGAGAAGCACAATTGCCTGCCTGAAGGTACATTAACTCAATTCTGCTATCAAAAAGACTAACCAGAAGGGGAAGCATTGTTTTTTCCCCAGGTAACAATTTTATCATGTAGATTATCAAATCACATTTTTTTTTCTTTAAAAGTGTTCAAAAGAGGTCCTGGAGCAAGTTAAGCACAATCACAAACAAGTATAGAGGCTCCTTCACATCTATTATCACAACCTCTTCAAACTGAGCAGAAAGTCCTGGGTACAGCTCTGAATTATAGGTTACACAGTCCTTCAGGCCAAGTCTTTTCCTTTTGAATAAAGACTTGTGTGTCACTGTCCATTCATATTAAACTGCTCCACTTAAACATAGCAATGTGCTGACCTGACCTGACTCTTCTCTATGGGAGTTGGCCTGATATTTCCTGTGGCTATATCAAGGATGGGACCATTGGTAGAACAGAAACAGAGGGGGGCGCAGGGGTGTGTGCGCTTGAGTGGGATAGGGTGGGAGTGTGGTAAAGGGGGCTCAATGATCTACATGGATCCTATGATGCCTGGAGAGGGAGGATGAATGGTTAAAGCCTTTTCCACACTGGGAGCACCTGTATGGTTTATCACCAGACAGGATGCGTTGTTTTAGGATGGTGGTGTTCGGGAATCCCTTCCCCGAGGGCATGGGGCTGTACTGCTGCGGCTGCTGCTGCTGTTGTGGCTGCTGCTGTTTATTCTCCAAGTGAACTCTCTGATGCCTAGAGAGGGAGGAGGAGTGATTGAATACCTTTCCACAGTGAGGGCAGGTGTAACTCTTTCCCTCGGAGTGGACTCTTTGGTGCCGGGACAGGGAGGAGGAATGATTGAAGCCCTTGTCACAGTGGTGGCACATGTAGGGCTTGTCTCCCTGCTGGTGGATCCTCTGCTTCATCGGACCGCCATAGGGGAAGGTCTTCCCAGACTGAGGGGAGGGATACACAGGGTTCTGCAAGTGGGCCTTGTGGTGGCGAGAGAGAGAAGAGGAGTGGTTGAAGCCCTTGCCGCACTGGGTGCAGGTGTAGGGCTTCCCCCCAGCATGGACCTGCTGGTGCTTCTTCAGATGGCGCTTACGGACAAAACTCTTCCTGCACTGGTTGCATTTGTACGGCTTCTCACCCGAGTGAATCCTCTGATGTTCCCTCAGGGTGGCAGCAGCTGCAAAGCACTTTCCGCACTGTGTGCACCGGTGGGGCTTGTCCCCCATTGCCGCAGCGTGGGTCTTCTGGTGCTGCTTTAGGTTGGAAGCTGTAGCAAAGCCTTTGCCACATTGCCCACAGGTATAGGGCTTCTCACGTGCATGGACCTCCTGATGCTTTTTCAGATGCCTTCTGCGGATGAAGCTCTTCCTGCACTGGGTGCATTTGTAGGGCTTGTCCTCTGAATGCATCTTCATATGTTCTCTTAGGGTGATGGCAGCTGCAAAGCTCTTACCGCATTCTGAGCATCTGTGGGGTTTCTCTGGCAAGTGGATCATCTGATGAGACTTGAGGTTGAAGGCGTCAATAACACCTTTGCCCACCATCTCAACTCCGGTGGGGACATAGGGCTTTTCTTTCATGTGGATCTTCATGTGCTGCTTGAGGCTGGCCTCAACAGCGAAGCTCTCACCACAGTGGACACATATGTAAGGGTTGAGGTCCTTGTGAATCTCAAAGTGTTGGTGGAGATCGGCTATGCTGCCAAAAATCTCCCCGCACTCGTTGCACTGCAGGCCATGGGCCTCGTGTATGATGACACCGTTCTCAGACTCTACCGTCAGCTCCCCGCCGTGATCAGACTCCACTTTCACCACATGCTCACTTTCCGTCTTTAGCAGTACCTCTCCCAGCAGAGCCTCATTTGGTGCGGTCTTGATCTCTGCCCCTGTGAAGCAGTGCATCTCAGCGTGTTCCACCTTGATGTAATCATGGTCCGTCTCCGCTACAATTGCATCTACACAGGCTACAGCTCCCAGCTCTGGCCCCAGTCCCTGGATCTTGGCTAAGTCTGAGCCATGGATCTCCAGCTCTAATCCACGCTTTTCTTCTGTCATGATCTCCGTTTCTGCACCATAGTGAAGGTCGACCTGGCTGTGGGCTATGACACACTCCGACCCAAGTGTGTCAAGGCCGGAGGTGTCACACTCAGTCTCTGACTCGGCCATGAGAACACACTCCAGCCCAACGACCTCCGTTTTCCTGCCGGGCGGTGACTTTAGAGGGAATCGGGGGTAAAGAGCTCTGTTTTATTTCACGCAGCGCTGGTCCCTTTGGTCAGAGAGCAGACCTGCAAGGGAGGAAAATAGAGAGAAAAATAATTAAAATAATAATGGAGTGGTTTTCAATCATGTGTCATCAAGGGTCAAGAACAATTGTATGTACAGTATATATACACAAGATATTTTCCCACTATTTACAATAGCATTCCCGAGGAAGGTCACAAGCCACAAAGGTTATGCTTTCCTCAAAATGTTTTACTTTAAGAGACAGTGCTTCTTTGCATGCTTTATAGGCTACTGGGTTTCCCATATAGACCTCGCCACAAACACACAAAATGGACTTGCTAATAGCGCATATTTAGTAATATAAAGTTAAACAGTCAGGCCCCTATCAATCGTTTGGAGCCAATGCCACAAGGGAGGGTGAATATGGGTGGCATGAGTGAAAGCATGGGTGAATGCAGAATGGCACAATGACATGGCAAAGGGCAAGTGATTCCTCAGAATGATGATCTGGATAAACATGTATGGACAAACAATATAAAAATGTCATTAGAACCCAATTATGGCCTTCCTGGAAGACATAAGTATTATGGTAACAAACGATTAATTTCTAACTAAAAACCTAACATTGTGCTTGCAGGCTATAGAAGTATGTACATGAGTTAGTTTGATATGCTCAGACCTTTAATAAAATAAATAAAAGAATATGGTTGGCTCAACAAAGAGGTCTCCCACCTACCGACCATTATTAAAAAAAAATAAAAATAAGAATATAGTTGGCTCAACAAAGAGGTCTCCCACCTACTCCCCTGGATAAGTAGCAGTGCTACTCCTGCCTATCCCCCAGGTCAGACATGCCCAACCTGGGTCAGTCAAAAGAAGCACCCCATTGGAGGCACAACAAACTGCCAGTTGCAATGCAGGGGTTGAAGGAAAGTAACCTGTGTTTTGGTTAATACAAAACTATTATGGTGGTAGTCAACCTGTTAAATGGGAGTTAAGATTAGATGTGTCTATTTACTCCGGCCTATAGTCAGTGACTCTGTAGTGCACACACTGTTATTAAATTGTGCTCATCCACAAAACACGCAAATTGATTGGGTTGGTCCGTGCGCACGAAGAAACCATAACAAGGAAACGAAGTGATTTTCGTGGTCACGCAGGGTACATGGTGCCCTCTGAATTAAGTCATGGGCCATGACATAATATAAAAATGTTTTTTCCATGACCACCAATAGCTGGCTTGCTATACAACTTAGCAGGCTAAGTGGTCGCTTTGCTAGCTAACTTAGCACTTACGATAAGCTTCACTCGACTAGCTAACACAATTGATAAAATCAGAGTGGACCACATCATGATCAAGTCCCAATTCTAATGTGAAAACATACGCCAGCGTATGGCTGGCATACAAAATGGCTTATTTGTGCATTTCATGGTT
Organism: Centroberyx gerrardi; assembly: GCF_048128805.1. Classification (NCBI taxonomy): domain Eukaryota; kingdom Metazoa; phylum Chordata; class Actinopteri; order Beryciformes; family Berycidae; genus Centroberyx; species Centroberyx gerrardi. The sequence continues at coordinate 15,419,342 of NC_136011.1, forward strand.
TGTTATTTTAGTATCTGGAAGGTGTATCATTAATTAAAAAGTAAGATTCAGTCAATGGTTAAACATTCAACTGTTGATAGCTAGCCTACCGTAACAGCTACAAATAGCCATCATAGCCGCTAGTTAGCTGGCTATGGTCGGGGGGAAACTGGTTAACGACAAAACAGCATTGTGTTAGCAGCTAATGCGTTTGCTGATTTAGCCCGCTAACTAGCTTCATAGCGAGCAACAAGCGAGTAATAGTAGTCATTACAAAGAAAATAGTACATTTCTTACAAGTAAACATAATATATAGATCAGACTTAAGCAAGTCGGTACATTTATGATATAATCACCAACGCGGAAATTCTCCTTGTGCGCAGTATTAACAGGCCATCTTGTTGTGCCACACCAGCACTTCCAGCTAGCCAAGATTACATGCTCGCCTAAGATGGCTGCCGCTAGCTAACGTTAGCTTCCGCCCTTCAAAAAACATTGAACTCGAGTTGGCCCCGAACAAAAACGCTCAAGATTTGGCCAAACGTGTATACAGTGTCACATAACCAATCTAACGCCCTTGTTAAAACAGAATCAATCCCAAAGATTGATTTTATGGGCCAAATAACTAGCAAGCTAACTGCAACACACAGTAGTTACAATCTGGTGTTCGCTAGCTGAAACAAAGATGGCTAACGCGAGGGCGACCAGTGTTGGGTGAAAAGCCCGGGAAAGACAACCATTTACTTACATAAGAATCAATACAAGACAAAGAACATGCACAGTAATACAATTTGAGATGTATGAACCAAATACAATAGCAACAAACAGTCAGTTCTTACGTCAACTTATTTGATTCCCGAATGAGAGAGCATGAGGTAACTTGGCTACAAATCCAAAGCCCTCCTTTAATGCGGCAGCATCCCACAACCAGCACATACGACTTCAATGGCGGCCTTGCTCATGCTAGCAGCTAGGCAGCTACAACATTAGCGTGTTGGCTACCTAGCCACGATGCCAAGCTAACAAGCCAGCTAACCCAGTCCGCTAGCAAAGCTATCAAGCCTCCTCTCCTAGTACTAGCTTGTGGCTCCTAAAACACTGGAGCGGAAGCTTTCTTAAACCGCCCATCCGACCATGTTAACTCTGGTTTCGCAAAGATAAACTGGATGTTGTTTCCAGAGAGACGGGGAGGCAATTCAACACCCAACATATGTCTCAAAATTATATTTACTGAAATTCAGACTGAAATCTTTTCGTATTCCCGTGTGTCGCTGTGCTGTTGGTTTTTTCCAACAGAGCATACCAGAGTGAGTCTGGGCCTGTATTTTTCCATTATCGCCGTATACAAAGTTACTATCAAAACTGGAAACTGAAAATACACAATCCTAACGTTGGTTAATATTAACTATGCCGATTAAGAGTATATTCAGTAAAATTGATACGGTAGCACATAAAGTTGGCTCGTTCTGCCTCAACGTTGCTACTTTAACGTTAATGTAAGTTGCATTTGAACGATGAAATAATTTATGAGGAATAAAGATTCCGATTGTTATAAGTTAACAAATTTGTGCATGCATGCAACCACACACCCACCTTTCAGGACTAGTACTTTTTGATTGTTGACGAAAAAAACCGTTTATATGCTTCAAACTCCGGGTTGAAAAGGGCTTGCAAGCTCGTCTGTCTGCGCCTCGTCAAACTGGTGTGTCTTCCTCTCTCTCTCTCTCCCTTTCTGTGTAGCTGGCGCCACAGCTCATCTGGCGCCAACGTTGGAGCTACCGACGCACTTTAGCGAAAGTAATCATTGTCATTTAACTAGCACGGCAACCGCTACCGCCCCCTATAGCCCTGGAGTCGCTGCTAAAAGAGAGTTTCAAATGAGTTTAGTTTATGAAGAGAATGAGTGTTGAGAAAATGTTTTGACATACTGAGGGAAAGCTCCAAACAGTATGGATCAGCAGAGAGGCCCCAAATCCAAGTCTGGCTGCTGAACGTCACAAATATTTTCTATAATGTATGGATCTTGAGATTGGTAGCAAATGTGGAAGTCTGTGCAATATTATGATGTAATGGTACGCTTTACAAATTGTTGATTTTGATAGTCATACTACAAATTCTGTAGTATGGTAAGGTGAATATGTTTTTTTCCCAGTAAATTATGTTTTTTTCTTATTTTTTTAGTATTTTTTTTCACAGGAATCTGGTTAATGAAACTTGGCTAATTAAACTTGGCTTGCTTAAGCTATAATTTTTATATGCTTCGATCAAGTAGATGTCATCAGCAAATAGAGGAGGAAGCACTGATAAGAATGCATTCATGTAGAACAGGAACACCAAGGACCCGAGAATGGAGCCCTGCAGGACACCATCTGATGTCCATCTATTTGCAGCAACCAGTTGTTGCATGTAGATTAGAGAATGAGAGGATGAATCCATCTATTTGTCCACAAAAACTGTAGTGAGATAATATGTAAGTTAGAATGTAATGATTAACAGCATCCAACAAAGGTTTTAATTAATCTAGAAATATTGCAAGAGCATATTCATTGCAGCTGGTCATAGTTGAGAGCAGAATGGATTTATCAACCAGCTGTAGGGGAGACATGTCTGTGGAATCGTTCTTTATAAATAAATACTGGTGGTCATATCAGATGGAATGAGCATTTAGATGCTACAGCACTCTGAATCTTTGAAAACCATGGAAAGACAGAGATAGGACTGTGAAATAGTGGAGGGTTGCTAGATAGCTGTTAGACCCCCTGTCCCCTTTCTTAAAGAGAGGGAACCTGTCTTGGATGTTTAGTCCTGGGAGGGGAGACCACCTTAGAATAGGAGGTTTACCCTTTCTCTATTATTGTTCCTTCTTTTCATATACAAGGATACCATACAAATTACAAACAGTGAGCACTCAAACCGACTTTATAGAACCTTGAGCTGTGGGAATCAATCTACTGAATCTGGCATGGTCTATACAGGACATTCACCCCTGATTTTATTAAATCCTGGAAGCTAAGCAGGGTTGTGCTTGCTTAGGATTTGAAACAGAATACCAGTAGTAAGTAAGTAGTAAGTAAATCTTTCAAATATCTCTGGTAAAATATACATTAAAAAACAAAACAACATACTATTTGAAGTCCATCATTCAATTTATTTAACCTTTATTTTACCAGGTAGTCACTGGAGATCAATGATCTCTTTTTCGAGCAAGACCTGGCCAAAATGGCAGCATTTAAAAAACAAAAAAAACAAAAAAAACAAAAAAAACAAACAAACAAACATACAAGACACAAACACAGACAAGAACATAGAAGGCAAAGTGGTGCAAGGGGATAAATTTGAGCTGGAGCGGACAAGATTGAATGGGAGTGGGAGGGAGATTGGAGGGTAGGGTAAAAAAGGTAGGGCAAGAAATAGGAGGGAAGGTGAGGCTTTCCGGGGGGTTGCTGGGGAGAGAAGGTCAAGTTAATGAATATAAGTATAACATTACATTATACAGTGAAGCATCGACATTCTCCCATCTCAATTTGAGCTTTAAAATCAGATATGGTAATGAAAGCCTGTAGTTTCAGAGTTTTTTGAAGTCCATTCCAGGCAGAGGGAGCAGAGAACATGAAGGCCCTTTTCCCAAACTCAGTGCGGGTTCTGGGTACTGAGGCATATAAATAGTCCTGTGATCGTAAGCTGTAAGATGGGTTTGATGTGATAGTGAAGTATGAACAGAGGTAAAAAGGGAGCTGACCAATGATTGCTTTATAAATGAAGGTGTACCAATGAAGCAGCCTACGGGCAGGCAAGGACGGCCAGTTTACTTTAGCATACAGAGTGCAATGATGGGTAAGTGATCTATAACTGGTAATAAATCTCAATACACCATGGTAAGCAGTGTCCAACATGTGTAGTGAGGTGGAACAGGCATTCATGTATAAAACATCACCATAATCTAATACTGGTAAAAAAGTGTCAGCGACTAGTTTCTTTTTTGCATTAAAAGAAAAGCACGACTTGTTTCTAAATAGAAACCCAACCTCACTTTTAGTTTCTTAACCAGACTTTTGACGTGTGGTTTAAAAGACAAGCTGTCATCAAGTAAAAAGCCTAGGTATTTAAAAGTCGATACAATCTGAATTGGAATACCTTGCGATGTGCGTATAGAGGCAAGACTATGCGCTTTTGTTTTGGACTTAGTAAAAATCATCACTTTTGTTTTCTCCGGATTTAAAACAAGCTTTAGTTGCTGAAGTTGGGATTCTATTTCTTTCTTTTCCAGAGCCTTTGTCAAATCAGAACACCACCTGTCGCAGCCCTTGCCTGTCACTAAAGGTGTACCTCAAGGCTCCATACTTGGCCCCACTCTGTTCTCCTTATACATAAATAACATTGTCAGTGTAGTAGGAAATCCAAAGACTCATTTGTATGCAGATGATACAGTTTTATATTCAGTTGTACCTTACCCTGATGCTGTTCTGCACTCTCTTCAAGACAGCTTCAATAGAATACAGGTGGCTTTCTATAGTCTTAACCTTGTTTTAAACACATCTAAAACAAAAGTTATGTGGTTTGGTAGGAAGTCTGTTATCCCGCCTGGAAGCATCACAACAACTAATGGCTCAGTTCTGGACACAGTCACCTCTTATAAATACCTCGGTATATGGTTAGATAATACACTTTCTTTTTCTCAGCATTTATTACATCTTCAGTCAAAAGTAAAAGCAAGACTTGGCTTCTTGTACCGGAATCGCTCTTCCTTTACTCACTCTGCGAAACGCTCCCAGTCCAAATGATCCTTCTCCCCTTGTTTGACTATGGCGATGTCATTTACAGGCATGCAAGCAAGAGTGTCCTTGAACGCCTTAGTGTTTTGTACCACTCAGCAATTAGGTTTGCCACAAATGCCCCCTATACAACACATCATTGTGACTTATACACTTCTGTTAATTGGCCACCGTTACACATTCGACGAGAGATTCATTGGCTTACACTCGTTTACAAAACCCTCCTTGGTCTGATCTTGTTAAAATTGTCATCCACTCCCTATAACACCAGAGCTGCCCGCCATATCTCGCTAGAAGTTCCCCGTGTTAATACTTCTTTTGGCCAGTCCTCCTTCCAATTTGCTGCTCCCAGCAGTTGGAATGAGCTGCAAAAGACTTTGAAACTGGACAAATTGATCTCCCTCACTACTTTTAAGGACTCTATTGCAGAGTTGTTCACACACACCTGCAACTGTCACCCAGCCTTTTAACTGACAAAGAAATGTGTCTGTTCTGCTTCATGACTTGTAATTTTATTTGGTTGTTTGTTTAGTGTGTGTTTTGATTATTTCCCCATTCCCATACTGTGTTGGGTTTCTCTGCCTCTGCATGTATGTAACATTTGTGTCTGATAGTCTTAGATTGTTCTTTGTTTAGTTTCTTTTGCATGTTTTTTTTTTTTGTCCCCTTTTCCCTTTACCCTTCGAGAGGTCCTTTTGTCCTCTTGCCAGGCCGTCATTGTAAATAAGAATTTGTTCTTAATTGACCTGCCTGGTTAAATAAAGGTTAAATTGAAATTAAAATTTAAAAAGCAGTAGCACAACAGTAAATGACAGTGTCATCAGCATAAAAATGAAAGTTTGCATTTGGAACACTTTTGCTTAGATTATTGATATAGATTGTAAATAACAATGGTCCTAGAACAGAACCTTGTGGCACCCCCCTGTGGACAGATAAAACATCAGAATAAAAAAAAACCTAAAAAAAAAACAACAACTATGAAATATAGAGGATCCAGTCTATAAAAGAGTTTTGTGAACCAAGGACATTTTACATACCAGAATTTATAAAGTGTTGTAATTAATTTAAAGTTTGTGCCATCAATCAGGTTGTAAGAGGTGTCTCTTTTTCACACACTAGATGTCTGACTTTGGAAGGAACTCTTCATGTAGCCTACACAAGGGCATTTTGGTGCACAGTGCACAGTGTATAGATTTGAGGGAGAGAGACAAGAGAGAGGGGTATAGCCTACTTGTTTCCTGTAATAATATATTACTCCCACAAGAGGACCCTGTTCTACCATTGCCAGTAATAGTGAATGCCCTGGTGGTTTTCCCAGTGATCTCAGTGAGACTTGGGTTGGCACAATTCAAAAGATATAGATAAAGCAAATGTGATTATGAGACCAAGATAACAAAGTGGAGGTAATTCCTTATAACAGTGTGGGTTCAAAGTGTAAAATACACATTTAGCAAGATATAAGATTATGTGAACATCCATACAGTAATATGGATTAATTTGGCAACCCCCTTTATCTTGGAGATAGCACCGCTCAGAGGTGAGAGGTGGTATGGATTTCAAAATGAAATGAAACAAGTCATCATCTAGAGGGAATATGTAACTGATAAGTGACACTCAGAACTTGGCAAACATCACACAGCCAGCTCATGTTGCAGATGGTGAACTTCTTCATCTCAAAGTGCCTCAAGTGGAGGCACAACTGGACATGAGGACCTCCTGTCTCTAGACTTAATTAGAACAGTGCATAGCATCATTGTGTGTTGTAAAAGTGAGATATGTAAATATGTAAAAGTGAAATGTGCAACTCTTAATTAATTAATTAATGACACTGGCATTACACACATTTCTTATCAGACCTACTTGTATATAAACTAACCAACCTCAATAAACTGTCAATATAACCATACAGTACTTGTGGACTCATTTCAGTTGGGGATGTTTTTTTGTTTTTTTTTATTAGTTCTGTTGTTTTATGATGACATACTGAAAATCAAATAAATCCTCATATCCATCTACACATACAAAGTGGGCTTTATAATGAGGGCCTTTATGGATTTGAAATAATTTTGGTTCTTATCTCTTACTGAATAAAGAGAAATGTCTCTGTAATACTTCATAGTTCATGTGCAAAACATATTTTTGCTGTGGCGATTAATTCATTTTGAAACATACAAATAAGAGCTCCTTTTTTGGTATTGGTAGTTTCTCATTTTCCACACTATAGTACATTCTTTTTTCTCAACCCTCCTCTTTGTCACAGTGCATGTGTAGTGCCACCCCTCCTCTGCCTATTAAACATCCAACCAGGAATACTGGTTTTACCTTGAGAGTACACCACATAACTATCATTCTGTCACACACAGCTGCAGTCACACAGTTTCACTGAAGCTGTCAACTTCTGGAACCCATATTCTCTGTGTATCTGTGGATGCCACATCTCTACACCTGCTCACTTTGGTTTTCCTTGGGTCTTTTATTTATCTGTGGATGTAAATACATTTTATCACACTTTTTTAAAATCTTCTAGCTGACCTTAACCACCTGTGGACTTTTACGCTATTATCTGCCGGACATCACTTTTCTATCCAAGTAAAAATGTCCCACCCCAGCACTCTGGACTTGGACAGATACAGCAGCTTGGAGAAATCTCGTCGCTCCACCAGCCGCAGCCAATCCAGGCCCCAGCCCAAAAATGGAGATGTCCTGTGTGACTTCTGCACAACGAGGAAGCAGAAGGCTGAGAAGTCTTGCCTGCTGTGCCTGGCGTCCTACTGCAACACCCATCTTCAGTCTCACTACGAGTACCCTGCTCTGATGAAGCACAAGCTGGTCAAAGCCACGGGCCAGATGAGGGAGAAGATCTGTGCGCAGCATGACAAGCTGCTGGAGGCGTTCTGCCGCACCGATGAGACGTCAGTGTGTGTTCTCTGCATGATGGATGAACACAAACACCACGACACTGTCCCCGCTGGAACAGAAAGGACAGAGAAGCAAGTGAGTAGAAAAAACTAGCACATAGATACTCAGTGAGTGATTTAAAAGGTTCTTTATTGTAACATGAATCCAGCTAGTAGTTCAGCTGAAAATTTCACACTGTTATCATCCATTGATGAAGGCAACTTTGATGTTTATTCCTTCTTCTACAGAAACAACTTGGCACCACGCTCCACAAATCTCAACAGAGGATTGATCAAAGAGTGAAAAAGTGGCAGGACCTCCGACAAGCTGTGGAATCACTTAAAGTAGGTATAATGCCATAAGGGTAGTATGAAGCCATGATACTTTCTGGTTTGGAATAGAGAGAGAAGTGGACCATCCTTCAGACAATGAGAAATAAACTACTTTCCATTCGTCTTTAAGCAAACTCTCTCTCCCTTCTCTTTCTCTCTCTTTCTTCCTATGCCGACAGCACTCGGCCCAGGTGGTCCTGGATGAGAACGAGCGGATCTTCACTGAGCTGCTGCGCTCCATAGAGAGGAAGTACAACGAGGTCAAGGAGATGGTCCGTTCCCACGAGAAGACCACAGTGACCCGGGCCGAGATCCTGCTGGACCGCTTGGAGGAGGAGATCACGCTCCTGAGGAAGAAACACACCGACCTGGAGAAGCTCTCACACACCGACGATCACATACACTTCCTACAGGTGAGCCTGACTGTGCTGCGGACCACGGACAAGACCAGAGAGAGACAGTTTTTAGACATGAACAGTGTGGTGTTATACTGCATTAAGCATTGTGTGTCGTAGTTAATAATCAGTTTGCCTTGCTTTGTATCCACCTTCATCCCTGTCTTCATCTCTGTCATTTCTTTACCACAGAGCTGGCAGTCTCTGTCAGGTCCCTCGGGGTACGAAGACCTCAACAACATCAGTGTTGCCCCCTACTACTCCTTTGACGCTACCAAGAGAGCCATCGCTGCACTGAAATTGCAAGTGGAGGAAGTCAGCAAGACAGAAATTAGCAAAATCTCTACAGCAGGTTGGCAAATTTGTCTTGTTTTTGTGTCAAGTGGCATTTAATGTCTCTCTGCAGAAGGTATTTATTTTCTAGAATGGTCATTTATTCAGGCGGCTGTTGTTTATATGAAACATACACTCTCATGGGTTTCCTTGTCTGTCTCTTCATAGTGAAGGAAGTCTACATTACTGAAGAACTGGAGACAAAGACAAGGAAAGTGTCAGTGATGAACGAAGAGCCAAAGACGAGACAAGATTTCATGAAATGTGAGTCGTCCACTTTCTTTTTACAGCAAACAGTAGATCCAGCCGGCTTTGCATTGACCGTGGAACTTTGACTTTTTTTTTGCTTCAGCCTGGCAGGGTGATTTGGCAGACATATTGTCTCCATTAAATCTCATTCACATTCTGGCTAGTGAGGTTAATTGTGTACTAACCTGGTGTGAAAAGGAGTAGACATGGGCTGATAGGTTAGGAACATTTCCATTCCTGACAATGGGATGATTAAACCTTGTGGTGAAACAACTGAAACTAGTGTTAAGAGAGGTATGCTGCTTGCAGAACAGGTTCGGTGAAATGTGTGAAAACCAACTTGCAGTTCAGGAACGTCTAAACAAATAAAGGTGTTGCTGCTTTTGCCCCCACCTGTGGAAACTGGAAAGCAGTGCAGCAAGCTGATTTCTGGGAGTTACACAATATGGACTCACTGGGTTGACTTTCAGTCATTCTTTAACATATTAGTTTCCCTCTGTCTGTACACTACAACAGTCTGGGCAATATGCAGCAAATGCATTTCACGTCCACTACTTCACAAACACTTGGTTTAGACAGTTTAGTTTGTTTATGTGCACAAAGATAAAGCAAAGAAGTGAAGTAATAAACTGTGGTGATAAAATACAATGATAAGACACGGATAAAGAAGAAAAACAAATACAAATTTGGGCTTGTGAGATAAAGGCTTATAAAAACATCTCACTTCAAAAGAAACAAACACAAAAACAATCAAGATGACAAGCAAAGATAAAACTGAATTAGAAAACATTAACATAAATGACAACTAAGCACAACAAAGACCCACTTTAAGGCAACAGAAAAGGCATCAAAGAGTGTTTGAGTGTCAGGTATACTTAGGAGCTTGGATTGAGGTTTATATCGCTCTGTACTGTCCAGACTCCTGCCAGTTGACCTTGGACTCCAACAGCATCCACCCCAATCTGTACCTCTCCGATGGGAACCGAACAGCTACGATGATGAACGATCCCAAGAGCTACCCTGACCACCCAGACAGATTCGACCACTGGCAGCAGGTGAGAGCTGCTCACTGTTTGCATGAAAAGAGGTGGAGGGGAGTTGACCCATTGGGAACCTGCTCTCTGAAACGCCCCCCCCTGGAGGAGCTCAGGCAGTGTCAGCGTTGTCTTTTAAATCACTTCTTATGACCCATTTCTAAAGATAAGTTTATAATGATGTTTTTCTTTGCACTATTTTTCCTACTCTTTTCTTGTGTACGCTTGTTCATGTGTCTTTGTTGATCTTGATTGTGCAGCACTTTGTAAATCTGTGCTTTAGAAAAGTGCCAGACAAATAAAGTTATTTTATTATAACATAATTAAGTTATGTTTATAAATGTGTCTAGGGGATTTTGCAGTTGTAGCATACGAGTCATATCTCAGCAGGTGTCGTTATGCAGCCTTTTATGCTACCAACTGTGGATTTAACATGTGGAATGACAGCATCACTGTGCATGTGTAAAGCAATACCTGGGCCTTCAGTTTATCCTCTCCTCCGTCTCATCCCAGGTGCTGTGCAGGGAGAGCCTGAGTGGGAGCCGCTGCTACTGGGAGGTGGACTGGAGGGGAACGGAGACCGATGTGGCCGTTACCTACAGAGGGATCAGCCGCAAAGGCAATGGCAATGAATGCAGCCTGGGCTGGAACGACAAGTCCTGGAGCCTGTACTGCTCCGAGTCCAAATACTCATTTGTGCACAAAAACAAGAGCACAGACATAGCGGTGCCGCGGTCGTCTCGCATCGGGGTCTACCTGGATCACAAGGCAGGGACCCTTGAGTTTTACAGCGTGTCTGACAGCATGCACCTTCTGCACAGAGTTCAGACTACATTTACCGAGCCGCTCTACCCTGCATTCAGTGTGTGGGGCTTCGGCTCTAGTGTAAGACTATAGGAGAGTTGAGACAGTTACTTCTGAATGCTGTTAAATTTGAAATATGGTGTTTCTTTCCTTTTCTATTGTAAACTGGGCCGGATTATCCATATAACCAATTTGCCTTGTCGGGGAGGCACCACACATTCAAACCACAATTATACCTTTAAAGCTTTGTCATATTTTCTTTATATATTAGGCCTACTCTCTGGGGGGAATGCATACACAGCCAAAATTAACATTTGATAATAAAAAAAGAATATGCATAAAGAGAAAGAATCGTGATTGGTGTGTAGGTGCCCCCCCGCCTCCCCATCACATTTGAATTTGTCCAGTTCAAGCATTTTGTGCGGTAAGAGAAAACCCGTTCACCGGAGGAGCTGCTAAAAAAAGGTAGGCTGAAAACTACTTTCCCAAGTGTGTTCGCCGCAGTCAGGCTTTTCTTAACCCTGCCTGTTACTAACTTACTAACTGTAAGAGTGAGAGATCCTTTTCACAACTTAAAAGAGTGAAGAACGAACTGATCGAGTTGATGCTTGTGGAAAGGTTTTCTCTTTGAACTGGATGCGCGGTTTGTGATGCTGCAATACATTCAGGGATGGACTGGCCATCGGGACTACCGGGAGAATTCCCGGTGGGCCGCTCTGTCTAGGCCTCCTCTATAAACAGAGTGAGAGGGTGTCATGGGGCCAGAACGCACTGGAACGGCAATCCGGGTGTGAATCTGACGACGGAACGCGCGTTCCGGTTCTGAAAAAATGAATACAGATCGAGCAGTCAAAATTTGGTGGCTTAAACAACTGGTTTGGTTAGTTTTTACACCAACTTGGCCGGCTGGGCGGTGTTTGGACCTTCGAGCCAATCATAGTGCTTAAAAACGCGAACCCCACCCAACCGGGAAGCCGTGCAACATTAAACAGACTCACATCAAATAGCCTAACTGGCACCGTTTAGTCAGAGCCACGGAGCTGACAGGTTGTGTTGTGAAATCACCAGCAAGGATGGTTGGTGTCCGGCCGATTGTGGTGGGCTGGTCTGGACAAAAGTCCGGGTCCATCCCATTGTCTCAATGTGCTGCTCCTTTCACCTTCTGCAGTTCCCACTGTCACATCAACTCACCTGAAGTGATTGTTTTCTACAGTGATTGAGCTTGCTTTATTTGGTGGTATGTGGGGCCTTGTATGTGGTGCTGAAGTTGCATTAGATGTCTGTTTAATGATTTTTTTCTATTTTTTGTATTATGATTTTTTTA